>NC_090963.1:9389275-9623472 GCF_040807025.1 Struthio camelus
GGTTCAGCCCTCAGCCTTGGCACAGGCCCAGCCCCAAGGATGTTCACAGGGGCACATGTCCACGGTGAGAAGATTTCATGTCTGTTCCTAAAGCGGGCGCCAATGGGAGCTGAGCCTGTTCCTAGGCCAGGTTTTTAACCAGCTGCACCCTGGTGCCCACAGGCAAGCAACCTCTCACACAGGACTTGAGCAGGGAAAAGGGTTCCACGGCTGTGCAGCATCTGGCACCCAAACTGCGTTCCCTCCTCCATCCGGGGGCTCTCCGCACCCTGCTGGCTCTTCCTGATGGGTTGCCCGTGCCACACACTGACAGGCAGTGGAACTGAGGCCAAACACACAGAAACACCCTCCTCTTTCGCCCTGGCTCATTTCCTTTCCCTCATTGAGCTGACACCTGAGCTACTCGGAGAGATGTCCTGGAATGGGGGAAAGAGTCACCAAATGCATCTATATCTGTGGCTGTTATGTATATCTATATTCCTATCTATCTAAAGCAATATGCAAAAGAGTCTGGGAGTCTGTGTCTAGACTTGCAGGTTCTGAGAGCAGAATTTTTCCTGGCTTTAGTTTTCCTTCCTTACACTGCAGTTGTTATGCTCCCCTTTTTTTTACTTTGCCTTTTTCTCTTTCCTTTCTCTGTCCCACTGGCCTCAGGGCTCAGTCCCAGCAGGGCTGCGTGAGCCAGGGCAGGGGGACCCGAGGGCGCAGAGGGGCTCTTGCTCTGGGGCACACACCTCCTTGCTGGAGCACCTGCTCTGCAGGCACCTGGTCCTGCACCAGCCTCTTCTGTCCTGAAGCTCTGCACCCACCGAGCTGTGGAAGAGGCTGACATTTACACCTCAGGGCCACAGCACAGTGTGGCCAAGGGCCAGCTCTTGCTCTTCCCCTCAGTGCTCCCAGGCTCTCCCCTTGGAGCTGCTCAGGGGCCCTGCACAAGCCTGGGCTCTGGGACTTGCATGGCTGCGGGGAGCACAGGACTTGGGGCCGTGTCCAGCCCTTGGCTGCGCTGCAGGAGAGCTGGGCTGCACTGGTCCTGCTCAGGGTCTGCCCTGCTCTGCCTGGCCCTTCCTGGGGACGCAGCCCTGCTCTGCCTGGCTCTGGCCGCACGTGCGCTGCTCTCTGCCAGGGGACACCCGTGCTATCACAAGCACATCCCCAGGGTGGCAGGGCAGGGGTGGGGTGACCATGGGGGCTCTGGGAGGAGCTGGGGCTCAAACACCACCTCTGGCCCTGGGAGTTGGAGCCTCCCTGCTTGCAGCCCCTGCACCGAGACATCCCCCTTCCTGCCCAGTCCTGGCCCATCTCCCCCTGTGGGACATGCAGGGCTGGAGCCTGAGCCCAGTAGAAGAGGGGATTTCTCATGGGGACGGGGGTTGTGGTTAGAGTGCCCACGTGCATTACCCACCTCCGTGGAATCTCACTCTGGGAACGCTCTTCTCCCGTGGGCTTCTCACAGTAAGGGTGGAGAAGAGCAACACGGGCTCCCTGCTCTGCCCCGTCGACCCCTCTGCTCTGGGGTGAGCACCCACTCAGCCAGCCCTGGGGCTGCACCAGCCCCTGCCCTGCCCCACCCCACAGGGAGATGCAAGCCTTGGCTCAGCCCCCACCCAAGGTCATGCTCTCCCCAAGCACTCGCACAAGGACCCCTCTGCTCAGCTGCAGAAATGGCACTACGCACACACACCCGGACGTGGGCCAGAAACAGACAAAGAGGGACAAAATGAAGACGTGGCCCTGTTCCATCGCCAGGATGACGGCTCTGGGATCCCCAGGAGACATTTGCCAGGCCAAAGCCTGCCAGGCAGACTCAAAGCCAAATCTCTGGCCTTGGCTGTAGGAGACAGCATGCCTGCTCTGAAGCTCCATGCAGAGCCCACAGCAGGAGCAGAGGGGCAACATGCAAGTGCCTGAGTCCAGTGCCAGAAGGTGATGCATCACAGTGAGGTATTTGCTTCACAGACAGTCATGGACAGAGTGTTTGTTTTAAAACAAAAATCTAATTCACTGGGATCTTCTGCTTAGGGTAAGGCTCATGTGGGGAATCCAAACCTCTGGAACAGGATAGTTGGCTGCTGTCTGGCTGTTGATGGTAGCCTCCACCACAGGTGTCCTTGCAACAGCACCTTCAGCTGGGTTGGATGAGAGTCCCTGAATGGGGTTGTGCTAGGGAATCCCTCCTATCCAGCTGGCCCGTGGTCCTATGTGACTGCTCCAGAGGACACATAATCCATTTCGGTTGACAAGGGACCGTATCGCACAAATCTGAACGTCATCCTTGTAGCACCGTTACAGCTTCAATCCCAAAGAGCTTGCCACAGGGCAAAGGAAGCAACATCATCATCCCTGCACTGTCCTCCTCCCACCTTCCTGTGCTTCGCTTCTCTCTTCCACCTGAGCTCTCCTCTCGGCGGCTGGGAGTTTTCCAATACTCTTGATGACCTCACAACACCTCCCTGCTGCCCCACATGCTAACGGCCACTGCAGCTGATGTAAGGAATTGACCTCACAATCAACATCCCAGACAGGTCCCTCTAACCTGCCTCCCACACTCTGCCTAATGCAGCCCAGCATGGCCACAAGGCCACAAGTGGCCACAAGGGCACACTGCTGGCTCATGTTTAACTTGTTGTCCACCAGCACTCCCAGGTCCTTCTCGGCAGAGCTACTTTCCAACAGGTCAACCCCCAGCCTGTACTGGTGCGTGGGATTATTCCTGCCTAGGTGCAGGACCTTGCACTTGCCTTTGTTGAACTTCAGGAGGTTCCTCTCCACCCACCTCTCCAGCCTGTCCAGGTCCCTCTGAATGGCAGCACAGTCTTCTGGGGTGTTAGCCTCTCCCCCCAGTTTAGTATCATCAGCAAACTTGCTGAGGGTGCACTCTGTCCCTTCCTCCAGGTCATTGATGAATATATTGAACAAGACTGGACCCAGGACTGACCCCTGGGGGACACCACTAGCCACAGGCCTCCAACTTGACTCTGCGCCATTCACCACAACCCTCGGAGCTCGGCCATCCAGCCAGTTCTCAAGCCACCTCACCGTCCACTCATCTAGCCCACACTTCCTGAGCTTACCTAGGAGGATGGCATGGGAGACAGTGTCAAAAGCCTTGCTCAAGTCCAGAAAGACAACATCCACTGCTCTGCCCTCATCTACCCAGCCAGTCATTCCGTCATAGAAGGCTATCAGATTGGTCAAGCATGATTTCCCTTTGGTGAATCCATGCTGACTACTCCTGATCACCTTCTTGTCCTCCGCATGCTTAGTGAGGACCTCCAGGAGGAGCTGTTCCATCACCTTGCCAGGGATGGAGGGGAGGCTGACAGGCCTGGAGTTTCCTGGCTCCTCCTTCTTGCCCTTGTGGAAGACTGGCGTGACATTGGCTTTCTTCCAGTCCTCAGGCACCTCTCCTGATCTCCAGGACCTTTCCAAGAGGATGGAGAGTGGCCTAGCGATAACATCCGCCAGCTCCCTCAGCACGCGTGGGTGCATCCCATCGGGGCCCATGGATTTATGGATGTCAAGTTTGGACAAAAGATCTCTGACCTCATCCTCCTCCACCAAGGGAGAGTCTTCCTTTCTCCAGCCTTCCTCTCTTGTCTCCAAGGTCTGGAATTCCTGAGGACTGGCCTTAGCAGTGAAGACTGAAACAAAGGCAGCATTCAATAACTCTGCCTTCTCTGTATCCTTCGTCACCAGGGCAGCCGCCCCATTCAGCAGCGGGCCCACATTTTCCCTAGTCTTCCTTTTGCTGTTGATGTATTTGAAGAAGGCCTTCTTGTTGTCCTTGACATCCCTTGCCAGATTTAATTCCAAATGGGCCTTAGCCTTCCTTGTCGCATCCCTGCACACTCTGACAACGTCACTGTATTCCTCCCAAGCGGCCTGTCCCCTTTGCCACATTCTGTACACTTCCTTCTTGTGTTGGAGTTTGGCCAGGAGTTCCTTGCTCAGCCATGCAGGTCTCCTGCCCGCTTTGCTCGACTTCTTCCTCAGAGGGATGCACTGATCTTGAGCCTGGAGGAAGTGATGCTTGAATATTAACCAGCTTTCTTGGACCCCTCTTCCTTCTAGGGCCCTACCCCATGAGATTCCCCTAAGTAGGTCCCTCAAGAGGCCAAAGTTAGCTCTCCTCAAGTCCAGCGTCGCAATCCTACTTATTGCCCTGCTCCCTCCTCGTAGGATCCTGAACTCCACCATCTCATGGTCACTGCAGCCAAGGCTGCCCCCAACCTTCACATCTCCAACTAGACCTTCTTTGTTTGTTAGTACAAGGAAGAGACAGGGTATATCCTTGTGAGTGCTGAAGGCCCCACTCACCCTGCCCAGACTCTTCCTCCACCCCAGCCGAGGTGGGTGAGTGCCCCATGGTGCCAGGGCCTGCCAGAGCTGGACAGAGGGACAGGGAGAGAGCGATAGGGAGAGAGAGCTGGGAGGAGGGATGGGGAAAGAAAGAGAAGGATGGAGGCCCAGAGAAAAAGAGGGAGAGGGGGAGCTGAGGGAAGGATGCAGGACCACACAGAGAATGGGGAGCAGAAGAGAAGAGAAGAGAAGAGAAGAGGGATGTAGAGGTGGACAGAGGAATAGAGAGAGAGAAAAGATGGAGGGGGGAGTTGGACAGAGAGAGAGAAAAGAGGAAAGAGGGGCATGGAGAGGCAGACAGATGGCTGCAAAGGTTGAAAGAGAGCTTGAGAGGAGGACGGAAGGCCAGAAAGAGAGGGCCAGAGGGCTGGGCAGAGGAATGGGGAGCAGAAGGGTGGACAAGAGGGATGTAGAGATGGCCAGAAGACTAGAGGAGGGGGAACTGGACAGAGGGTGTGAAAGAGAACTGGAAGGCTGGAGAGCCCACGAGATGGATGGAGGCTGGAGAGAGAGGGATGGGGCGTGGAAGAGAGGAGAAGAGGGCTGGAGAGTCAGACAGGCAGGATGCACAAACAGTAGGATGGAGGAAGGTGAAGAGGGATGGAGGTGGGTGATGAAGAGGGGGAGAGATGGCCACGTGAAGAGAGGGGGGAAGAGCAGTGTGGTAGCTGAAGGCAGGGACAGACAGAGAGGTGGGCAGGCATGGAGAGGTACGGGGCATGCAGAGGGGCAGAAGGGCAAAAGAGGAGGGAGGGATGGAGGGGAATTGCCAGTGCTAGGGAAAGGGGGGAACCCTCAATCGTGGTCTCCCTCTCAGGGCAGCAAGACCTGGAGGGAAGTAGGTGGCGGGGAGCCCTCCTGTCTGCTGCCAGTACCAGCCCCGGGGCAGGATTTGCATGTCTGGGGGCCCTGTGGAAGTTTTGGGGGTGTTTAGGCAGCAGTGTGGGCTATTGGGCGGATTTTGGCCCTCGGAAGCAAAGTCTGAAGGCATTTTGGAGCCTCTGTGGCAGGTTTCAGTGTGTCTTTCTGGGTCTTGGAGGGGGGGCACTTGAGCAGTCTGGGGGTATTTGAGGCTTTTAGGAAGGTTTGGGAATGGTTTGGAGCTATTTGGGGTGTCAGTGGGAGCTTTAGGGCAGCAACGGGGGGCACCTGCTTGCCCTGGGTCAGGGTCACCTAGGCCTCCTCCCCCCGCCAGTTTGCCCCATGGCTGCCCCTGCCCCAGCTGCCCTCAGGTGCCCCAGCCCCCTGGCTGCCCCTGGGGACCTGGGGACCCCTCACCAACCTCCCCTTTTCAGAACCACACGGCAACCTGCGGCTCAGAGGTGGCCCTTCACAGGGGACACTTGTGTGATTAGCGAACGAGCAGCGCCCGCCCCCGCCGCCAACCCACCCCCCAGCCAGCCCCTGGGGACACATTGCTGCCGGGAGCTGCAGCAGAGACCAGCCAAGGGTGATGTCGGGGCCCTTTGTGACTCCTGCCACCCCCCCCCATTGTGACCCCCATGGTCTCCACGGTGTCACCTGGTGCCCCACGGTGTCACCTCAGTGCGTGGGGAGGAGACGGCTGGGATCTCCCCAGGGAGCTCCCTCAGCCACCCCCCGGCGTGGCCCCACGGCCCCGTGAAGGACCTCGCCTTCCCCACTGTGTCTTTGTGTCTCGCCTGGGCCCCGGCCCCAGCATGGTGCAGAGACCCCCTCGCTGCCCCACGGCGGTATGGGCTGGGGATGAGGACCGTCCCCCCAGCCGCCCCATGGAGGCCTGGGTCAAGAAGGAGGACGGACCCCGCAGCTGCTCCACGGAGGCCTCGCAGGAGGCCTCGCAGACAGATGCGGTCCTCGTGGCCCTCGAGGGCATGAAAAGCACGAGTGCCTATGACACCGCAGCGGCAACCCGTATGCTCGAGGATATGATGGGATACTGCGCCGCCAAGCCAGAGCACGTAAGCCTCCAGCCCGCTGGCAATGGTCCTCAAACCCAGGGCTCTCAAGCAGAGCGTGAATCTGGCAGCAGTTTCCCTGTGGCAGCAAGCTGCTGCCAACCCGTGTCCCTTGCAGGTGCAGCTGGCTGTGGTGCATATCTATGAGAACCTGCCGTGCATCCGTGAGGCCGCAGCCCAGGACATCCTCAAGCCCTTCCTTCTCCACCTGGCATGCCGCTACCCGAGTGAAGTGGTCACTGGCCTGCTGAGCTGCTCCCCAGCCTGTGACAGGTACGCCTGCCACGTTGCCAGCCTGAGTGCAGCAGCCCCAGGGCTGGAGCTGGGCTCCCTCCAGGCCTCGTAGAGCCACCGGGTCGGCCAGCCCCGGAACGGGTGAGCGGGATCATGGGATGCTGAGCCAAGCCTTTCTGGCTCGGGTTCACAGTGTTGCCGTGGCCATGTGGGTGCTGATGGTCTCCCAGTCGCTGGCAGCTGAGAGGGTGCTGCAGGAGCTGCTCTGCATGCTGCAGCACCGGCCCCTCTGCAAGCCAGGCACCACCGCGCAGGACCTCACCTGCATCCTCCCGCTGACTGTGAGTTGCCCCAGAGGGAGGCCTCGTCGTGCATGTAGCTGTGGTACTAGCAAGGGCTGTCATTGACTTTTTTTTGCAGGTGACCCGGGCACTGAACATCATCCTCCTGCAGCACGCTTGCAAACAGGAGGTGAAGGCGCTCTTCCCCCGCCTCTTCCTGGCCCTCCTCTTCCAGCTGTCCTTTGCCCTCATCGAGGCGCAAGAGGACATCCCTGCCTTCAACCACGAGGGCAAACTCATGCCTCCCAGGCCTGTCAGGTACCCAGTCCCCCAGGCCCGTCCCCTGCTGCCCATGCCAGAGTACGGAGTGATAAACCAGTGCTCTTTTCCCCGGGCAGGGTGGCCGTGCAAGCCATGCAGGCCCTGCTGTGCTGCACTGGCTACGGGGAGCAGGTCACTGCCATGGAAGGGCAGGGCGGCTGGGAGATGATCAGTCGGCCCGGGACCCACCTGACAGGGGTTGCCTTGCTGGCCAGGTGAGCCCCCTGCCCTCCCTGGCCCCTCATCCCACTCTGGCGGCCCCACGGGCTCCTGGTGCAGTTTGCCCATCTGTCTTGGCTGCCATGCTGCCTCTCCTGTCCATTGCCAGGCAGATGCAGGGGAACCCTCTGGAGGAGCGTGCCAAGATCTTCCTGAACCTCAGCCTGGCCCTGAGGGACAAGGACAAGTGCCTGGAGATCCCCTCTATGGCCTTCCTCATCGAGGTAGGATGTGGGGATAGGGACGGGGGGTGGGGTGGGGGTCATGGCTGAGGGGATTCAGATGGGGCTGGAGAAGAGGGGCTGTGGCCCAGGCTGGGGACGTGGGGCCGGGGCTAGGGCCGGGGGGTGAGGATGAGGATGAGGACAAGGGGTAGGGCGTGGGGCTGGGGATGCAGCGCTGCTGCTGGGGCTGGGGCTGGGGCTGGGCCAAGTGGGAGGTGGCAGCAGGGATGCCATATCACGCACTGGGGTCCTAGTCCTGGGGGTGGCCATGAGTCCCTGTGCCACCCCGGCCCTTTGCCGTTGCAGCTGCTGCGGTGTCCCGATCTGTGTGTGCTGGCCGATGAGGTGGCGCTGAGCCTCTGCCAGGTGCGGCTGGGCAATGAGCGCCAGGTCATGCGCTGGCTGGCACTCCGTGGCCTCCTCACCCTCTCTGGAAGACCCTCCACAGTGAGTGAGCTCTCGCCGCCGGTGCCTGTGTCCCGAGCACTTCTGCCACCAGTGGAATGAGGAAAATGCTGCATGTCTCCCTGCAGGCAAGGAAGATGCTGAAGGTGATCCCAGATGTGGTGGAGCGGCTGCAGGATGCCGATGGGGAGATGGACGCCAAGGCCCTGGCCGTGCTGCGCAACGTGCTGCACCACGCCGAGCCGCGGCAAATCAGCCCCCTGGCTGTGCAGCTGGCCCACGACCTCCTGCCCCTCTTTCCCAACGTGAGGATGGTGGTGGGGAGCTGGTAGGAGGCCCTTTGTGGTTCTCCCCCCGCCCACCGCGGCTGAGGTTGCTGTGCTTGCCCCCGCAGGAGGTCAGCACGGTGCGGGAACTGGCCATGCGGCTCTTTGGGGAGCTGCTGGGCCGGACAGTAGGCAGCGAGAGGCAGCAGATGAAGCAGCTGGCACGCCAGGGGCTGCTGCCCCTCTTCTTCCATCTGAGTGACCCACACCTCGGTGTGGCACAGGTACAGGGCACCGTGGCGGGCCATGAGGCCACCGTGGTAGGCACCCCAGGCAGTGGCCATGGGGTGGCTCCGGCCTGGCCACGGTGCCATCGCCCATCTCCCCACTCCTCCCCAGGCTGCCCAGACAGCCCTCGTGGAGGCCGCAAAGCTCCTCAGCTGGAAGCAGCTCCGGAAGCTGGCCAAGACGGTGCAGACCTGGCACATCGGCGAATGCCTGGTGAGGAGGCCCAAGCAGTGGCAGGCCTGACCTGGTGGTGCTGGCCCCCGTCCCAACGGTGCCAGCACCTCTCCTGGTGGAGCCAGCCCCCGTGCCAGCATCTTTCCTGGTGGAGCCAGCCTCTCTCCCAGCTGTACCCGCTGGGAATGTCCTGGAGGTGCCAGCACCTCTCCTGGCAGTGCTGCTGGTGCCAGCCACTGTCCCTTCTGTGCCAACACCTTTTCCAGCAGTGACAGCACGTGTCCCAGCTGTGTTAGCCCCTGTCCCGGTTGTGCCCGCGCCTGTCCTGGGAGGGGGGATGGGCCCAAAGTTGCCAACGCCTGTCCTAGAGAGGGGGGCGGGTGTCCCAGGGAGGGGGACAGGCCTGGCAGTGCCAACACCTGTACTGGGGGGTCTCTGCAGCTGCGGAAGGCTGGGCCCGTAGCCAGCGAGTATGTCAGCTGCAGCTGCCGGTACCTGGAGGACCCCCGGGCCACTCTGCGCGAGCAGGCTGTGCGCTTCATCGGTGAGACCCCTCCGGACACCCACAACCCTCTCCCCAGCCCCAAGGTCCTTCTCCTCAGGCCCCATGTCCCTCTCCCAAGTGCCCATGTCCCTCTCCCCAGCCCCTGGCTCCCTCTCCCCAGCCCCTGGCTCCCCCTCCCCAACCCCCCAGGACCCACTCCTTAATGCTTGGATCCTTCTCCCCAACATGTGGGACCCTCTTCCCACTCTCTAGATCCGTCTCCCCACTGCCCCTGCGTCCCTCTCCCAAGCGCTAGGTTCCTGTCCCAGTGCCCAGGTCCGTCTCCCCACTGCCCACGTCTCTCTCCCCAGCGCTAGGTTCCTCTCCCAGTGCCCAGGTCCGTCTCCCCACTGCCCACGTCTCTCTCCCCAGCCCCAAATCCCTCTCCCCTGGCTGGGTCTCACCTTGTGATGGGCTGTGTGTGCCTAGGGCTTGCTGCTCAGCTCCTGGACTGGCGCGAAGAGGAGCTGGAGGAGATGTGCAGCCGTGCGTAGGGCACGCGGGGTCGGCCGGGGCTGGCGGGAGGAGGCCGGGGCTGGAGACGGAGGGAATGTCCGGCGTATTTGAGGGCCGGTGTTTTTGACTATGCAGAGGGCACCCATGGCCTGCGCCAGGCCGGAGGGCTCTTGCATACCTTTCCTGAAGGGAATCTGGGGGGCATCTGGGGGATCACTGAGCACAGACAGATCCCCTTGTGCCCTGCTCTCTCTTGGCCCTCTCTTGAGGAGGGGCCTGGGGTCTCTGCTGATACAGGGCTTGATCGCTGCTCTCTTTCCTCCCATCTCAGTCCTTCAGCGCTTGGACAAGGACAGCAGCCCCACAGTCCGCTGCCTGGCAATATCCACAGTCTTCGTCCTCCGAGCGCCCAGGAAAGCACCGCCACCAGGCTTCCCCTTCCAAGCCCTGCGCGCCCGTCTGCGGAGAGCCTGGCAGCGGTGGCACCCAGGCCCAGGGGCCGGCGCGGACTGAGCATCCCATAATTCGGCGTCCCCCAATTGCCAGCCCGCCCCCTGTGCAGAGCACATTCAGCAGAGCAGGTGCCTCCGGGCCACGTCCCACTGGGCTTGCACAAGGATGAAGACACCACAGTCTGCCTGGGAAGTCCTGTTCCTGTGTTTGCCCATGCCCGTATTAAAAAGCTTTGTCTTGTGCTCACCTGGAAGGCTGGGGCAGATGGGGCTGGTGAGGGCTGCAGGGTGAGTGTGGGAGGAGGAGCACAGATGCCATGGAGAGCAGGCGGATACAGCTGGAGAGCAGGAGGGGACGGAGGGCATGGGAGTGTGCGTGCTTGTGGGGCCCTGCGGCAAACCCAAAGGCAAAGCAAGCAAGCTGCTGCACTCACCACCACCTCTGGGGCATCTGAAGGCATGTGAGTCGCCCTGCAGTCCCATCAGGGCACATCTGTGCCCCTTTCGGTACGCCCCAGGTCCCTCTGTGCACCTTTTGGCACTCCTTAGTACCCCAAGAATGGCCGGTCTGAATCCCCACAGAGCCTCCTCAAGCCCTGCTCCCCCCCTCCCCCATACAGTTGCCCCTGAGCCACAGGGCTCCCCAATCCTGCATGTGGCGCTGCGTCCCATGCCCAGCACCTCCAGCATCTCCCCAGACACCCACAATCCATACAGGGCTCTGGATGTCTCCAGCAGTGTTGCCTCCAGACCGGTGCCTCCTCTTCCTCCTCCTCTAGGACGTAGGGGTCCCCCACAGCTCTTCTGGGGCATGGGGTCCTTGGCGAGGTGCACGATGCTTCCTCTGGGTCCCCCCACAAGTTCCTCGGTGTCTCCTCCTCTGGGGTCCCCCATGGCTCCTCCTGTCATGCCCACAGCCAGGTGCAGCACCAACACCCACAAAGCATGCAGCACCCCCTGGCGATGGACCCTTCCAAAACCCCTCTCCCCTGCTGGGGGCATCTGCAGGGCCCGTCTGCAGTGCCAGAGACCAGTCTCCCTTCTCACAGCGGTAGCAGAAAGAGCTCTGTGTTCCCTCTATTTTTAATTCTCTACTTTTACACTGCTCGTTGCTATTTGTTCTTATGAAAGCCTTTGGGGTTTTGAGCCAGATGTGGTGCTTCCCTTCCCAGGGGCCAGGGTGTCTCCCTGAGGCTGATCAGGGAGAGCAAAGCACCAAGACCCAGCAGTGGGGAAGGGGCACGTCTCAGGAGCAGCAGGCTCGGGGACAGGCTGGGCACCTGCAAGTGTCCGTGGTCCCTGGAGTGGGATACTGGTGACCAGCCCAGCTGGAGAGTATTCCTGCTGGCGGAGACATTTCCATCCTGGAAACCACACACACAGTTTCCAGCCAAAATGGGTCTCTCTGTAGGGTCCCGTAACGCCCCTCTGGGAAGGGAGGGCCAGCGTCCACAGCCTAGGAGTGGCCCTGCTTGCTCCTTTCCCGGGGGCTCTGCCTGGGCCACCCTGGTCCCAAGGCACAGAGACCACCGCAGAAGTGCAGTGACAGGTTTAGCCCTGGGCTGTAGTCGCACAGGCGGGAGCCAGAGGTGAGAGCAGGGCCCTGAACACCCCAGCCAGCCCCAGAGGGAGGGGCTCATTGCCTGGGGAACACCTCCCCAGAGTGGCTGGGAGGGAGCTCTGCTTCCTGCTGCCCCAGTGCATGGCACAGAGCAGCTTGCTCGGGTGCAGGGCCTGGGATTTCCCCTCCTCCACCTCCACAGGCTCTCCCCTTCCTGGGGGCTGCTCCTGGCTGCCATGGTACTCACAGAGCCCCGAGCACTCCTGGCACAGCCCAGAGCTGGCTCCTTCCCGGCAGGGGCTGTGAGGCAGCAGGGCCCTGGGCAGCGTGGGGACCCCCCCCCTCCTCCTGCCTCCCATCCACCCCCACCCCTCTGCCCTCCCGCTTCTGGGCTGCAGGGACACAAGAAGGAGCTGCCTCACCTGGGCCACCAGTTTGGGTCAGTGCAGGGGAATATCTGCGTGCAGGGTGCAGGGGATGGGAGCAGGCAATGATGAGAGAGGACGTTTCCTTGAGCAGTGCAGGAGGCAGAGGAGGGAGAGGGCAGTGGGCTGGAGAAGGGATCACAACACCATGCAGGCTCCAGCCCAAAGTCATGGTTCAGCCCTCAGCCTTGGCACAGGCCCAGCCCCAAGGATGTTCACAGGGGCACATGTCCACGGTGAGAAGATTTCATGTCTGTTCCTAAAGCGGGCGCCAATGGGAGCTGAGCCTGTTCCTAGGCCAGGTTTTTAACCAGCTGCACCCTGGTGCCCACAGGCAAGCAACCTCTCACACAGGACTTGAGCAGGGAAAAGGGTTCCACGGCTGTGCAGCATCTGGCACCCAAACTGCGTTCCCTCCTCCATCCGGGGGCTCTCCGCACCCTGCTGGCTCTTCCTGATGGGTTGCCCGTGCCACACACTGACAGGCAGTGGAACTGAGGCCAAACACACAGAAACACCCTCCTCTTTCGCCCTGGCTCATTTCCTTTCCCTCATTGAGCTGACACCTGAGCTACTCGGAGAGATGTCCTGGAATGGGGGAAAGAGTCACCAAATGCATCTATATCTGTGGCTGTTATGTATATCTATATTCCTATCTATCTAAAGCAATATGCAAAAGAGTCTGGGAGTCTGTGTCTAGACTTGCAGGTTCTGAGAGCAGAATTTTTCCTGGCTTTAGTTTTCCTTCCTTACACTGCAGTTGTTATGCTCCCCTTTTTTTTACTTTGCCTTTTTCTCTTTCCTTTCTCTGTCCCACTGGCCTCAGGGCTCAGTCCCAGCAGGGCTGCGTGAGCCAGGGCAGGGGGACCCGAGGGCGCAGAGGGGCTCTTGCTCTGGGGCACACACCTCCTTGCTGGAGCACCTGCTCTGCAGGCACCTGGTCCTGCACCAGCCTCTTCTGTCCTGAAGCTCTGCACCCACCGAGCTGTGGAAGAGGCTGACATTTACACCTCAGGGCCACAGCACAGTGTGGCCAAGGGCCAGCTCTTGCTCTTCCCCTCAGTGCTCCCAGGCTCTCCCCTTGGAGCTGCTCAGGGGCCCTGCACAAGCCTGGGCTCTGGGACTTGCATGGCTGCGGGGAGCGCAGGACTTGGGGCCGTGTCCAGCCCTTGGCTGCGCTGCAGGAGAGCTGGGCTGCACTGGTCCTGCTCAGGGTCTGCCCTGCTCTGCCTGGCCCTTCCTGGGGACGCAGCCCTGCTCTGCCTGGCTCTGGCCGCACGTGCGCTGCTCTCTGCCAGGGGACACCCGTGCTATCACAAGCACATCCCCAGGGTGGCAGGGCAGGGGTGGGGTGACCATGGGGGCTCTGGGAGGAGCTGGGGCTCAAACACCACCTCTGGCCCTGGGAGTTGGAGCCTCCCTGCTTGCAGCCCCTGCACCGAGACATCCCCCTTCCTGCCCAGTCCTGGCCCATCTCCCCCTGTGGGACATGCAGGGCTGGAGCCTGAGCCCAGTAGAAGAGGGGATTTCTCATGGGGACGGGGGTTGTGGTTAGAGTGCCCACGTGCATTACCCACCTCCGTGGAATCTCACTCTGGGAACGCTCTTCTCCCGTGGGCTTCTCACAGTAAGGGTGGAGAAGAGCAACACGGGCTCCCTGCTCTGCCCCGTCGACCCCTCTGCTCTGGGGTGAGCACCCACTCAGCCAGCCCTGGGGCTGCACCAGCCCCTGCCCTGCCCCACCCCACAGGGAGATGCAAGCCTTGGCTCAGCCCCCACCCAAGGTCATGCTCTCCCCAAGCACTCGCACAAGGACCCCTCTGCTCAGCTGCAGAAATGGCACTACGCACACACACCCGGACGTGGGCCAGAAACAGACAAAGAGGGACAAAATGAAGACGTGGCCCTGTTCCATCGCCAGGATGACGGCTCTGGGATCCCCAGGAGACATTTGCCAGGCCAAAGCCTGCCAGGCAGACTCAAAGCCAAATCTCTGGCCTTGGCTGTAGGAGACAGCATGCCTGCTCTGAAGCTCCATGCAGAGCCCACAGCAGGAGCAGAGGGGCAACACGCAAGTGCCTGAGTCCAGTGCCAGAAGGTGATGCATCACAGTGAGGTATTTGCTTCACAGACAGTCATGGACAGAGTGTTTGTTTTAAAACAAAAATCTAATTCACTGGGATCTTCTGCTTAGGGTAAGGCTCATGTGGGGAATCCAAACCTCTGGAACAGGATAGTTGGCTGCTGTCTGGCTGTTGATGGTAGCCTCCACCACAGGTGTCCTTGCAACAGCACCTTCAGCTGGGTTGGATGAGAGTCCCTGAATGGGGTTGTGCCAGGGAATCCTTCCTATCCAGCTGGCCCGTGGTCCTATGTGACTGCTCCAGAGGACACATAATCCATTTCGGTTGACAAGGGACCGTATCGCACAAATCTGAACGTCATCCTTGTAGCACCGTTACAGCTTCAATCCCAAAGAGCTTGCCACAGGGCAAAGGAAGCAACATCATCATCCCTGCACTGTCCTCCTCCCACCTTCCTGTGCTTCGCTTCTCTCTTCCACCTGAGCTCTCCTCTCTGCTGCTGGGAGTTTTCCAACACTCTTGATGACCTCACAACACCTCCCTGCTGCCCCACATGCTAACGGCCACTGCAGCTGATGTAAGGAATTGACCTCACAATCAACATCCCAGACAGGTCCCTCTAACCTGCCTCTCCCTTTCCCCTCCCCCTGAGCTCTCATCTCCATGGGGAAGGTTTTCGGATCTGCCTCAGGACCTCACAGCACCAGCCTGCCTGCTGCCCAGTCAGAGTGCTGCAACAGAAGTGACCTCACAAACAAGCTCCCACCCATGCCACTTTCACCTGCCTCTGCCCTCTTCAGGAGCTCTCCTCTCTCCTGAGGGCTTTCTCCTCCCCTTGATGACCTCACAGTGCCTGCCTGCCTGCCTGCTGCTGGCCAATCAGGTTGCCGTCCTAGAGGTGATTTCACAGTCACTATGCCAGCAGTGTCATGGCTACCTGCCTCTCCCTCATTCCTCCCTCTAGGCTCTCGTGTCCACCTCATGAAGTCTCTGAGGCGCTCACATACCTGCCCACCTGCTGCTGACCAATCAGCTGCTGCGAAAGGGGAAACCTCACAATCAAACCCACCAATGTCACCTGTCACCTTCACCTGTCCCTCCCTCTCGCCTCCTCCCAAGAGGCGGGCAGCCTCTGTGATGCCATCGATGACCTCACAATGCCTGCCTGCCCACTGCTGGCCACTTGGGTGAGCGTAATGGACGCGTCCTCACAAGCAACACACCACCATTGTGCTTTTGCCTGCCTCTCCCTCTCCTGCTCCAGCTCCCACCTCCCCAGCTGCTGAATCAGCTCCCACTGCCTGTGGTGACCCCAGTGCCTGCTCACCTGCTGCTGGCCAGGTGCTGCTGGGACACAAGTGATTCATCAGCAATGTCCCAGGGGCCACCTCCACCTGCCTCCCCTCTCCCTCCTGCTGAGCTCCCACCTCCTGTGGTCAGGTGCACCTGATGCCTTCACAGCACCTACCTGCCTGCCTGCCTGTCCAGGCCTATCCTGCTGCTGCAGCTAAAAAACACCTCTCAGCCAGCATCCAGTCCTGTTGCCTTCATACATGCCGCCCCTCCTGTCCCGCAGGGCTGTGATCTCTCCTGAGAGGGCTTTTTGATGCACTCAGTGACCTAGCAGCTCCTGCCTGTTTCCCTGTTGCTGGCTAAGCAAGTTGTTGCAAAAGTAGCAACATATAAAACCATATCCCAGCAGTGTCAGTGTTAACTCCCTCTTCCCTTGCCCAGGGATGTCATTTCAGATAGTGAGCCGGTTGGTCACTTCCTACCTGGGGAGCTGCACATGCCGTAGGACATCCCATGAGAGGGTGAGCCCACCATTTGTGGAGAGGGGCGATGCCTCCATTCCCCATCCCTCACCCCTGCGGGGGGATGGAGATTTAGGACAAAAGCACCCCTGGAGATGCTGGGGATTGAGCCCAGGACCTCCTGCATGCGGAGCAGGCGCTCTTCCACTGAGCTACATCCCCTCGGAGCCTGCCAAGGGCTGGGACAGACTCTCGTCCCATGACATGTCCTTGCCAAGCACAGCCCTGTTGTCCCCCGGTGCCCTGGGAGCCTCAGCAGAAAGCAGCATTCACACCCTCCTGCTGGCCCGCAGGCTGGGTTGGGGGAAGCTGGGATTGCAGGGAGTGTGTTCGGCTGTTAACTGTAAGGTTGGTGGTTCCAGTGCACCCAGGAACAGAGTCCTCTTGGCAGCGGGCCAGGGGGACTATGCTGCCCAGCACCCTGGGCTTTGCTCACAATCACCATGAGCTATGACGGACAAAGCGGCGGAAACCCTGTGCTTCTCTCACTGTGCCTGTCCTTCCAGGGTGACACCCAGGAGACAGCGTCAGGGTGACTCCAGCTGGGCAATTACACAAGGAAGGACCTGTCTCCTCAACTGGGGAGGCTGTGACAAAAGAGGGGTCATCGCTCGTGGGGCTGCTGCCACTGCCCTTCCTGCTCACACCTCTGGGTGTGCAGAGATGGGTCATGCTCAGGGGTGTTACACTGGGAGGGAACGGGGAGGAGGATCAACAGGACAGGGATCAGCACCAAGCACAAGGCACACGCTTTATTACAGCCAAAGCATAACAAATCAGGCTTTAGTGAAGGCATGCCATTCTGCCCTGTGTCATCCTCCAAAGAGGAGAAGGAAGGGAAGCATGAGCAGTCACAAATGAATCCCAAATGCTTTCCCAAAAGCATCTCGTGGCCGTGTCTTCACCAGCCCCTTGATGTGCTGGGAGCCTTCCCGTGCCTGCCCTGCTCACCAGGGAATGCTCTTTTCCACTCGCACAAACTGATCTGGGAAACCCAGGAGGAAAAGGGGAAATTCCCATCCCCACACCAGACGAGAGCGCGTGGGGTCTGTGTGATGCAGTGCTTGCCTACAAGAACACAGGACACGTCGTTCAGACTTCTCCCTGCGGTCGAGAAGCCACCCCTGCAGGGTCGGCCCTGATGCTCCAAAACAAAACCACAAGTCCCAAAGAACACAGCCTAGCTGGATTTGTTTTATCCAAAGCTGAAAGGCACAAACTGACAACAACAAAGTTGTTGGCAAAGAGGTGGCCAAGACGTTACCGTGATGCACTGCTAATCTATTCTACGCTGTGCACATGGGCTCAAATCCCATCCTCGTCCAAGACTCTCCCTGCTCCTGGATCAAAACCAGGCTGGAAGGAGTCTTCTGGAGCAGTGACTGTCCTGCAGTCAGCGTCCCTACAGACAAGCGTTTTCAAGCTCATGCTCAAAGCCGGTAAGACAAACACTTTGCTTGGATGGACAGCTCCGTCCTCTCCCAGCAAAAGAAAACAAATCTGGCCAAATAGGGGAAAAACTCACAGAAAGAGGGACAAAGAGCTTTCAGGTCATCAGAAATGAAAAAAAGACAAGAAAGTCAAGAAGGAGAAGAAGGCCAAAGATAAATATCAAGAGAAGGGTTACAAATTAGCAAGGATTACAGCATAATCAACCATTTCCCCATGATTCTTAACTAGGTGTTTCTCATGTCTCCCCCTCTTTTCAGCTGGACTGCAAAATCACTGGTAAAACAAGGGTGCCATCACGTTTAGCCTCTAGGCAAAACTTCCACCAAATTTCACTTAGCTAAGGTCTACCATGTGCTGCTATCAAAGCAGCTAGTTTTACCGTAATCCTCAGTGCAGTGCACTGACCGGAATGCAGTCAGTTTTCAGTGAGGGGAAGGCTTTTGGAAGCCTTCCTCTCGAGTCAGTTCATCCCTGCAGACACCGAGCAGATCAAGGTGCTTGGAGGTTCAAGCCTTTGCTGCTTAGAAATCAAACCCTCAGCCAGATAGTTTTATGCTGCATATCATGACAGGGAATGACATTGCTTCCTTTTGGTCTTTCAGATGCAGAGCTTACTGAGAGAAGCCTTCAGTGCTCGGACTATACCTACCATCGGATGCAATTTACCATCATCAAAACACCAACCATCGCCAAAACAATGCTAACCATTAACACTGGAAAATCTATTATCAAAACAATAACATTCAAACCAATCATAAGTGGTTCTTCACATTTGTGTTCAGAATTATCCTAAGAAACAAACTTTTAAATGTTTTCACTTGAGACCCTCTTTCCAAAAATGTACTTGTAGTCCTGCTGAACGTTTTAAATTGCCAGGTAAATATCTCACGGGAAATAGTGCCTTGGAGTAGGGCATCTCAAGTACTGCTTGGCTACAGGCGCAGGCTGGTTGTGTGCTCTTCATGTAATGATACTCGAGGTTCAACCTCCGCTCCTCTGCTTTACAAGAGGAAGAGAAAGGAAGAGACAGGGTATATCCTTGTGAGTGCTGAAGGCCCCACTCACCCTGCCCAGACTCTTCCTCCATCCCAGCCGAGGTGGGTGTGTGCCCCATGGTGCCAGGGCCTGCCAGAGCTGGACAGAGGGAGAGGGAGAGAGAGCTGGGAGGAGGGATGGGGAAAGAAAGAGAAGGATGGAGGCCCAGAGAAAAAGAGGGAGAGGGGGAGCTGAGGGAAGGATGCAGGACCGCACAGAGAATGGGGAGCAGAAGAGAAGAGAAGAGGGATGTAGAGGTGGACAGAGGAATAGAGAGAGAGAAAAGATGGAGGGGGGAGTTGGACAGAGAGAGAGAAAAGAGGAAAGAGGGGCATGGAGAGGCAGACAGAGGCAGACAGATGGGGGAAGAGCAGTGTGGTAGCTGGAGGCAGGGACAGACGGAGAGGTGGGCAGGCATGGAGAGGTACGGGGCATGCAGAGGGGCAGAAGGGCAAAAGAGGAGGGAGGGATGGAGGGGAATTGCCAGTGCTAGGGAAAGGGGGGAACCCTCAATCGTGGTCTCCCTCTCAGGGCAGCAAGACCTGGAGGGAAGTAGGTGGCGGGGAGCCCTCCTGTCTGCTGCCAGTACCAGCCCCGGGGCAGGATTTGCATGTCTGGGGGCCCTGTGGAAGTTTTGGGGGTGTTTAGGCAGCAGTGTGGGCTATTGGGCGGATTTTGGCCCTCGGAAGCAAAGTCTGAAGGCATTTTGGAGCCTCTGTGGCAGGTTTCAGTGTGTCTTTCTGGGTCTTGGAGGGGGGGCACTTGAGCAGTCTGGGGGTATTTGAGGCTTTTAGGAAGGTTTGGGAATGGTTTGGAGCTATTTGGGGTGTCAGTGGGAGCTTTAGGGCAGCAACGGGGGGCACCTGCTTGCCCTGGGTCAGGGTCACCTAGGCCTCCTCCCCCCGCCAGTTTGCCCCATGGCTGCCCCTGCCCCAGCTGCCCTCAGGTGCCCCAGCCCCCTGGCTGCCCCTGGGGACCTGGGGACCCCTCACCAACCTCCCCTTTTCAGAACCACACGGCAACCTGCGGCTCAGAGGTGGCCCTTCACAGGGGACACTTGTGTGATTAGCGAACGAGCAGCGCCCGCCCCCGCCGCCAACCCACCCCCCAGCCAGCCCCTGGGGACACATTGCTGCCGGGAGCTGCAGCAGAGACCAGCCAAGGGTGATGTCGGGGCCCTTTGTGACTCCTGCCACCCCCCCCATTGTGACCCCCATGGTCTCCACGGTGTCACCTGGTGCCCCACGGTGTCACCTCAGTGCGTGGGGAGGAGACGGCTGGGATCTCCCCAGGGAGCTCCCTCAGCCACCCCCCGGCGTGGCCCCACGGCCCCGTGAAGGACCTCGCCTTCCCCACTGTGTCTTTGTGTCTCGCCTGGGCCCCGGCCCCAGCATGGTGCAGAGACCCCCTCGCTGCCCCACGGCGGTATGGGCTGGGGATGAGGACCGTCCCCCCAGCCGCCCCATGGAGGCCTGGGTCAAGAAGGAGGACGGACCCCGCAGCTGCTCCACGGAGGCCTCGCAGGAGGCCTCGCAGACAGATGCGGTCCTCGTGGCCCTCGAGGGCATGAAAAGCACGAGTGCCTATGACACCGCAGCGGCAACCCGTATGCTCGAGGATATGATGGGATACTGCGCCGCCAAGCCAGAGCACGTAAGCCTCCAGCCCGCTGGCAATGGTCCTCAAACCCAGGGCTCTCAAGCAGAGCGTGAATCTGGCAGCAGTTTCCCTGTGGCAGCAAGCTGCTGCCAACCCATGTCCCTTGCAGGTGCAGCTGGCTGTGGTGCATATCTATGAGAACCTGCCGTGCATCCGTGAGGCCGCAGCCCAGGACATCCTCAAGCCCTTCCTTCTCCACCTGGCATGCCGCTACCCGAGTGAAGTGGTCACTGGCCTGCTGAGCTGCTCCCCAGCCTGTGACAGGTACGCCTGCCACGTTGCCAGCCTGAGTGCAGCAGCCCCAGGGCTGGAGCTGGGCTCCCTCCAGGCCTCGTAGAGCCACCGGGTCGGCCAGCCCCGGAACGGGTGAGCGGGATCATGGGATGCTGAGCCAAGCCTTTCTGGCTCGGGTTCACAGTGTTGCCGTGGCCATGTGGGTGCTGATGGTCTCCCAGTCGCTGGCAGCTGAGAGGGTGCTGCAGGAGCTGCTCTGCATGCTGCAGCACCGGCCCCTCTGCAAGCCAGGCACCACCGCGCAGGACCTCACCTGCATCCTCCCGCTGACTGTGAGTTGCCCCAGAGGGAGGCCTCGTCGTGCATGTAGCTGTGGTACTAGCAAGGGCTGTCATTGACTTTTTTTTGCAGGTGACCCGGGCACTGAACATCATCCTCCTGCAGCACGCTTGCAAACAGGAGGTGAAGGCGCTCTTCCCCCGCCTCTTCCTGGCCCTCCTCTTCCAGCTGTCCTTTGCCCTCATCGAGGCGCAAGAGGACATCCCTGCCTTCAACCACGAGGGCAAACTCATGCCTCCCAGGCCTGTCAGGTACCCAGTCCCCCAGGCCCGTCCCCTGCTGCCCATGCCAGAGTACGGAGTGATAAACCAGTGCTCTTTTCCCCGGGCAGGGTGGCCGTGCAAGCCATGCAGGCCCTGCTGTGCTGCACTGGCTACGGGGAGCAGGTCACTGCCATGGAAGGGCAGGGCGGCTGGGAGATGATCAGTCGGCCCGGGACCCACCTGACAGGGGTTGCCTTGCTGGCCAGGTGAGCCCCCTGCCCTCCCTGGCCCCTCATCCCACTCTGGCGGCCCCACGGGCTCCTGGTGCAGTTTGCCCATCTGTCTTGGCTGCCATGCTGCCTCTCCTGTCCATTGCCAGGCAGATGCAGGGGAACCCTCTGGAGGAGCGTGCCAAGATCTTCCTGAACCTCAGCCTGGCCCTGAGGGACAAGGACAAGTGCCTGGAGATCCCCTCTATGGCCTTCCTCATCGAGGTAGGATGTGGGGATAGGGACGGGGGGTGGGGTGGGGGTCATGGCTGAGGGGATTCAGATGGGGCTGGAGAAGAGGGGCTGTGGCCCAGGCTGGGGACGTGGGGCCGGGGCTAGGGCCGGGGGGTGAGGATGAGGATGAGGACAAGGGGTAGGGCGTGGGGCTGGGGATGCAGCGCTGCTGCTGGGGCTGGGGCTGGGGCTGGGCCAAGTGGGAGGTGGCAGCAGGGATGCCATATCACGCACTGGGGTCCTAGTCCTGGGGGTGGCCATGAGTCCCTGTGCCACCCCGGCCCTTTGCCGTTGCAGCTGCTGCGGTGTCCCGATCTGTGTGTGCTGGCCGATGAGGTGGCGCTGAGCCTCTGCCAGGTGCGGCTGGGCAATGAGCGCCAGGTCATGCGCTGGCTGGCACTCCGTGGCCTCCTCACCCTCTCTGGAAGACCCTCCACAGTGAGTGAGCTCTCGCCGCCGGTGCCTGTGTCCCGAGCACTTCTGCCACCAGTGGAATGAGGAAAATGCTGCATGTCTCCCTGCAGGCAAGGAAGATGCTGAAGGTGATCCCAGATGTGGTGGAGCGGCTGCAGGATGCCGATGGGGAGATGGACGCCAAGGCCCTGGCCGTGCTGCGCAACGTGCTGCACCACGCCGAGCCGCGGCAAATCAGCCCCCTGGCTGTGCAGCTGGCCCACGACCTCCTGCCCCTCTTTCCCAACGTGAGGATGGTGGTGGGGAGCTGGTAGGAGGCCCTTTGTGGTTCTCCCCCCGCCCACCGCGGCTGAGGTTGCTGTGCTTGCCCCCGCAGGAGGTCAGCACGGTGCGGGAACTGGCCATGCGGCTCTTTGGGGAGCTGCTGGGCCGGACAGTAGGCAGCGAGAGGCAGCAGATGAAGCAGCTGGCACGCCAGGGGCTGCTGCCCCTCTTCTTCCATCTGAGTGACCCACACCTCGGTGTGGCACAGGTACAGGGCACCGTGGCGGGCCATGAGGCCACCGTGGTAGGCACCCCAGGCAGTGGCCATGGGGTGGCTCCGGCCTGGCCACGGTGCCATCGCCCATCTCCCCACTCCTCCCCAGGCTGCCCAGACAGCCCTCGTGGAGGCCGCAAAGCTCCTCAGCTGGAAGCAGCTCCGGAAGCTGGCCAAGACGGTGCAGACCTGGCACATCGGCGAATGCCTGGTGAGGAGGCCCAAGCAGTGGCAGGCCTGACCTGGTGGTGCTGGCCCCCGTCCCAACAGTGCCAGCACCTCTCCTGGTGGAGCCAGCCACCCGTGCCAGCGGTGGCACCCAGGCCCAGGGGCCGGCGCGGACTGAGCATCCCATAATTCGGCGTCCCCCAATTGCCAGCCCGCCCCCTGTGCAGAGCACATTCAGCAGAGCAGGTGCCTCCGGGCCACGTCCCACTGGGCTTGCACAAGGATGAAGACACCACAGTCTGCCTGGGAAGTCCTGTTCCTGTGTTTGCCCATGCCCGTATTAAAAAGCTTTGTCTTGTGCTCACCTGGAAGGCTGGGGCAGATGGGGCTGGTGAGGGCTGCAGGGTGAGTGTGGGAGGAGGAGCACAGATGCCATGGAGAGCAGGCGGATACAGCTGGAGAGCAGGAGGGGACGGAGGGCATGGGAGTGTGCGTGCTTGTGGGGCCCTGCGGCAAACCCAAAGGCAAAGCAAGCAAGCTGCTGCACTCACCACCACCTCTGGGGCATCTGAAGGCATGTGAGTCGCCCTGCAGTCCCATCAGGGCACATCTGTGCCCCTTTCGGTACGCCCCAGGTCCCTCTGTGCACCTTTTGGCGCTCCTTAGTACCCCAAGAATGGCCGGTCTGAATCCCCACAGAGCCTCCTCAAGCCCTGCTCCCCCCCTCCCCCATACAGTTGCCCCTGAGCCACAGGGCTCCCCAATCCTGCATGTGGCGCTGCGTCCCATGCCCAGCACCTCCAGCATCTCCCCAGACACCCACAATCCATACAGGGCTCTGGATGTCTCCAGCAGTGTTGCCTCCAGACCGGTGCCTCCTCTTCCTCCTCCTCTAGGACGTAGGGGTCCCCCACAGCTCTTCTGGGGCATGGGGTCCTTGGCGAGGTGCACGATGCTTCCTCTGGGTCCCCCCACAAGTTCCTCGGTGTCTCCTCCTCTGGGGTCCCCCATGGCTCCTCCTGTCATGCCCACAGCCAGGTGCAGCACCAACACCCACAAAGCATGCAGCACCCCCTGGCGATGGACCCTTCCAAAACCCTTCTCCCCTGCTGGGGGCATCTGCAGGGCCCGTCTGCAGTGCCAGAGACCAGTCTCCCTTCTCACAGCGGTAGCAGAAAGAGCTCTGTGTTCCCTCTATTTTTAATTCTCTACTTTTACACTGCTCGTTGCTATTTGTTCTTATGAAAGCCTTTGGGGTTTTGAGCCAGATGTGGTGCTTCCCTTCCCAGGGGCCAGGGTGTCTCCCTGAGGCTGATCAGGGAGAGCAAAGCACCAAGACCCAGCAGTGGGGAAGGGGCACGTCTCAGGAGCAGCAGGCTCGGGGACAGGCTGGGCACCTGCAAGTGTCCGTGGTCCCTGGAGTGGGATACTGGTGACCAGCCCAGCTGGAGAGTATTCCTGCTGGCGGAGACATTTCCATCCTGGAAACCACACACACAGTTTCCAGCCAAAATGGGTCTCTCTGTAGGGTCCCGTAACGCCCCTCTGGGAAGGGAGGGCCAGCGTCCACAGCCTAGGAGTGGCCCTGCTTGCTCCTTTCCCGGGGGCTCTGCCTGGGCCACCCTGGTCCCAAGGCACAGAGACCACCGCAGAAGTGCAGTGACAGGTTTAGCCCTGGGCTGTAGTCGCACAGGCGGGAGCCAGAGGTGAGAGCAGGGCCCTGAACACCCCAGCCAGCCCCAGAGGGAGGGGCTCATTGCCTGGGGATCACCTCCCCAGAGTGGCTGGGAGGGAGCTCTGCTTCCTGCTGCCCCAGTGCATGGCACAGAGCAGCTTGCTCGGGTGCAGGGCCTGGGATTTCCCCTCCTCCACCTCCACAGGCTCTCCCCTTCCTGGGGGCTGCTCCTGGCTGCCATGGTACTCACAGAGCCCCGAGCACTCCTGGCACAGCCCAGAGCTGGCTCCTTCCCGGCAGGGGCTGTGAGGCAGCAGGGCCCTGGGCAGCGTGGGGACCCCCCCCCTCCTCCTGCCTCCCATCCACCCCCACCCCTCTGCCCTCCCGCTTCTGGGCTGCAGGGACACAAGAAGGAGCTGCCTCACCTGGGCCACCAGTTTGGGTCAGTGCAGGGGAATATCTGCGTGCAGGGTGCAGGGGATGGGAGCAGGCAATGATGAGAGAGGACGTTTCCTTGAGCAGTGCAGGAGGCAGAGGAGGGAGAGGGCAGTGGGCTGGAGAAGGGATCACAACACCATGCAGGCTCCAGCCCAAAGTCATGGTTCAGCCCTCAGCCTTGGCACAGGCCCAGCCCCAAGGATGTTCACAGGGGCACATGTCCACGGTGAGAAGATTTCATGTCTGTTCCTAAAGCGGGCGCCAATGGGAGCTGAGCCTGTTCCTAGGCCAGGTTTTTAACCAGCTGCACCCTGGTGCCCACAGGCAAGCAACCTCTCACACAGGACTTGAGCAGGGAAAAGGGTTCCACGGCTGTGCAGCATCTGGCACCCAAACTGCGTTCCCTCCTCCATCCGGGGGCTCTCCGCACCCTGCTGGCTCTTCCTGATGGGTTGCCCGTGCCACACACTGACAGGCAGTGGAACTGAGGCCAAACACACAGAAACACCCTCCTCTTTCGCCCTGGCTCATTTCCTTTCCCTCATTGAGCTGACACCTGAGCTACTCGGAGAGATGTCCTGGAATGGGGGAAAGAGTCACCAAATGCATCTATATCTGTGGCTGTTATGTATATCTATATTCCTATCTATCTAAAGCAATATGCAAAAGAGTCTGGGAGTCTGTGTCTAGACTTGCAGGTTCTGAGAGCAGAATTTTTCCTGGCTTTAGTTTTCCTTCCTTACACTGCAGTTGTTATGCTCCCCTTTTTTTTACTTTGCCTTTTTCTCTTTCCTTTCTCTGTCCCACTGGCCTCAGGGCTCAGTCCCAGCAGGGCTGCGTGAGCCAGGGCAGGGGGACCCGAGGGCGCAGAGGGGCTCTTGCTCTGGGGCACACACCTCCTTGCTGGAGCACCTGCTCTGCAGGCACCTGGTCCTGCACCAGCCTCTTCTGTCCTGAAGCTCTGCACCCACCGAGCTGTGGAAGAGGCTGACATTTACACCTCAGGGCCACAGCACAGTGTGGCCAAGGGCCAGCTCTTGCTCTTCCCCTCAGTGCTCCCAGGCTCTCCCCTTGGAGCTGCTCAGGGGCCCTGCACAAGCCTGGGCTCTGGGACTTGCATGGCTGCGGGGAGCGCAGGACTTGGGGCCGTGTCCAGCCCTTGGCTGCGCTGCAGGAGAGCTGGGCTGCACTGGTCCTGCTCAGGGTCTGCCCTGCTCTGCCTGGCCCTTCCTGGGGACGCAGCCCTGCTCTGCCTGGCTCTGGCCGCACGTGCGCTGCTCTCTGCCAGGGGACACCCGTGCTATCACAAGCACATCCCCAGGGTGGCAGGGCAGGGGTGGGGTGACCATGGGGGCTCTGGGAGGAGCTGGGGCTCAAACACCACCTCTGGCCCTGGGAGTTGGAGCCTCCCTGCTTGCAGCCCCTGCACCGAGACATCCCCCTTCCTGCCCAGTCCTGGCCCATCTCCCCCTGTGGGACATGCAGGGCTGGAGCCTGAGCCCAGTAGAAGAGGGGATTTCTCATGGGGACGGGGGTTGTGGTTAGAGTGCCCACGTGCATTACCCACCTCCGTGGAATCTCACTCTGGGAACGCTCTTCTCCCGTGGGCTTCTCACAGTAAGGGTGGAGAAGAGCAACACGGGCTCCCTGCTCTGCCCCGTCGACCCCTCTGCTCTGGGGTGAGCACCCACTCAGCCAGCCCTGGGGCTGCACCAGCCCCTGCCCTGCCCCACCCCACAGGGAGATGCAAGCCTTGGCTCAGCCCCCACCCAAGGTCATGCTCTCCCCAAGCACTCGCACAAGGACCCCTCTGCTCAGCTGCAGAAATGGCACTACGCACACACACCCGGACGTGGGCCAGAAACAGACAAAGAGGGACAAAATGAAGACGTGGCCCTGTTCCATCGCCAGGATGACGGCTCTGGGATCCCCAGGAGACATTTGCCAGGCCAAAGCCTGCCAGGCAGACTCAAAGCCAAATCTCTGGCCTTGGCTGTAGGAGACAGCATGCCTGCTCTGAAGCTCCATGCAGAGCCCACAGCAGGAGCAGAGGGGCAACACGCAAGTGCCTGAGTCCAGTGCCAGAAGGTGATGCATCACAGTGAGGTATTTGCTTCACAGACAGTCATGGACAGAGTGTTTGTTTTAAAACAAAAATCTAATTCACTGGGATCTTCTGCTTAGGGTAAGGCTCATGTGGGGAATCCAAACCTCTGGAACAGGATAGTTGGCTGCTGTCTGGCTGTTGATGGTAGCCTCCACCACAGGTGTCCTTGCAACAGCACCTTCAGCTGGGTTGGATGAGAGTCCCTGAATGGGGTTGTGCCAGGGAATCCTTCCTATCCAGCTGGCCCGTGGTCCTATGTGACTGCTCCAGAGGACACATAATCCATTTCGGTTGACAAGGGACCGTATCGCACAAATCTGAACGTCATCCTTGTAGCACCGTTACAGCTTCAATCCCAAAGAGCTTGCCACAGGGCAAAGGAAGCAACATCATCATCCCTGCACTGTCCTCCTCCCACCTTCCTGTGCTTCGCTTCTCTCTTCCACCTGAGCTCTCCTCTCTGCTGCTGGGAGTTTTCCAACACTCTTGATGACCTCACAACACCTCCCTGCTGCCCCACATGCTAACGGCCACTGCAGCTGATGTAAGGAATTGACCTCACAATCAACATCCCAGACAGGTCCCTCTAACCTGCCTCCCACACTCTGCCTAATGCAGCCCAGCATGGCCACAAGGCCACAAGTGGCCACAAGGGCACACTGCTGGCTCATGTTTAACTTGTTGTCCACCAGCACTCCCAGGTCCTTCTCGGCAGAGCTACTTTCCAGCAGGTCAACTCCCAGCCTGTACTGCTGCATGGGGGCAGCATCTAACAAGCTCCCTGCTATTGGACAGGGGTAATTTCTGCAGCACACACAGCCTGGAAATCAGAGATTACCAACGCCACTGCTCACAGCAGCTCCGGACTCATTTAGTGGCCTATGAAAGTCTTGCTGGTTCCCTGGCAGGCTTCTAGTCTAGAAGAAGTACCAAGTCACACTCGATGTCCACAATTGCCAGAGTACAACAGCCTCATTTTAAATGTACCGGTACTAAATAATGAGAATAGAGTGGAATTAATTCATATGCATGCTGCTGGCCTATGTGCTTCTCTGCCAGAAGTGACCTCACAGCCAACATCCAAGCCTTCTGTCTCAGACAGAATTGACCCCACAAAGGCTTACAGCCACCATATACCTTCTGCCGACCTGTGCGCTTTGGAGACAGAAGCTTTCCTCCAAATAACTCTCCAGGCATGAACGTGCTGCTGGCCTATCAGCTTCTCACCCAGAAGGGACCTCACAGTCACGTTTACAGCCATGTGCAAGCTGCTGGCCTGTCAGGGACTCAGAAAGAGCTGACTCCACAGTCACCTTCACGTGTATGTGCTTGTTACTGGCCTATAAGAGTCTGAGATGGAAGTTACCTCATTGTAACGTCCCCTGCCAGGAGCCAAATCCTGGCTTATCAGCTGTGCAGGCAGAAGTGACCTCAAAAGCACACATGCTAGCCATGTACCTGCTGCTGCCCTACCAACTGCTCAGGCATTTTACCGTACCTGCAGCCTCCACCAGACCCGCTCCCACCCGCTCTGTCCCCTGCTCGCTTCTCTCCTTTCCTCCCTCTCCTCTCTCACACCGGCTCGCCCAGGGACCCATCGCACAGCCTCCCTCTCCCCGGGGATCGCTGCAGAGCAGCGCAGCACCCTGCTCCAGCCGGAGGCCTGGCTGTGGAGGAAGCGGCCCAGCCGGGCACACGACTCTCTGTGCTGCCCTGCTTGCTCGCTCCTCCGCTCTCCTCTCCCCTTCTTCCCCTCCCCCTGTTCCTCGTTTTGAAGCAGACTCTCTAAACATACAAGCAAAGTCGAGTTTAGGGAGGAGACATTGCTTTATTCTGCACAGGGTGCTTGGTGGACAGTTCCACAAATCAAGCACACCTGATTACTACACAGCCGACACTGTCTACAATTTGAGCTACAGTTATCAGCACAATTTACAACTACATTAAGCCATCCTCGTTCCCATTGGTTCCGGCTAGCTCTCACCTCCGTTTAAAGTTACAGCATCCTCCTTTTCTACTACGCATGCTCTATGGGGAAGGGGCTTTGGCTGTTAGCGGGCTTCCCTGCTCGTGGGTGGGTTCTTTACTATGCTAATGAGGATCGTTCATCTGTAGTTCAAGCAGTTCTCTTCGGTTTATCACCTGTCCTTGTTCTCTTCAAGCTCATTTGGACACTTTCTTATCTGGCTGACCTATGGTGTCATCTTGCTCCTTTCTTCAAGGCCTTGTTTTGGTAACTGTCTCTGAAAGACTGAGTAATGAGCTTCTTCCTGGGAGCTTGGGTGCTTAGCCAAGCGTTATATACAACAATGACACATAGTCACACTCTCAGGTCTCTCAAATGGAGTTTCTCACACAGGTACAGCACCCCTTCCCTCTCACCTCTCTCATCCACGGCTTTTTCACCCGCTCTCTCCCCCTCGCTCCCTCTCCCACTTCTCTCTCCTCTCTCCCCCGGGTCACGCCCCACCCCTCCTCCCCCTCCTGCATGCTGGGCCCCCATTGGCTGATAGAGCCATCAGTCCAAGGGAGCCCTGCCCTCCCCCTCTTCCCAGCCAACAGGAGGGCCGCGCTGGGTGATGCCATGGCAATGCTTCAGCCAGGAGAGGTGGGGCTCAGCCCCCTCTCCCCCTCCCCCAGCAGGTTGCCGCCATCTTAGAGGTGGCAGCGTGGGGCGTGGGGCATCTGGGGGCCTCAGGGCAGCCCGGCCCCGTGGCCAGGCCCGGGGCTGACCGTCAGTGACGCCCTGGCCCGTGGGCAGCGGGGGTGGGGAGGAGGCCCCAGGAGCGGCTGCTGGGGGCGGGCCGTTAAGGCCAGTCCGTGCCCTCAGGGCCCTGACGCTCCCACACAGGGACACACCTGGGCAAAAGGGTCTCTCCTGTGGCTGTGGCTCGTCCCGGCCAGTGGCCTTTCTAGTAGCTGACCCCAGACCCACGGTCCCTGCGGTTGCCGGCACCCTCGGCTCACAGGCCCCCATGACCGCTGGCCCCTTCTCCTGTGGTGGCACTTTGGCCTCCATTCACACGCATGCGCACAGACTAGAGAGTCCCCTCACCCCAGAGAGTAGTTCAAAAGGGAGTTTAAGAAGAAGACAGGACAGGCTGCACTTGTCAGGCTCAGGGCATGGCCCGACAAGCTGACTGACCAGGCAGCTGTTCGCAAGCAACCGGCACCTTTTATCTCCTTTTCCCTCTCCTTTTCCACGCTGGTTCCTCCCCAAAGGGGCTTGCTCCCTCCCTTTCACCACCTTTGAGCCCTCCTGAAACATCCCATAATAAGCCTCCCTCAATTGCATGCCTCCCTCAATCCCTCCCAAGCTCACTCTTGGTTTCTTTTGGGTAAAAGCACTCCTTCTAGAAGGAGTCTTTCTAGATCCTTCCCAATGCAGCCATAAAAGGGGAGAGAGCAAGGAGAAAAAAGCCTTCTCTGGAGAATTTAATTCTGGGGCATACGAGGTAAGCTTGACCGTCCCTCTGAACCAATTCTTTGGAAGGAAAAGGTGGCTTTTTTCAGGAAACATCAAGTTATGTGAAAGACTTTGCTGCAATAATTTTTCCAAAGAATATGACTTGTCTGCAAGTAAAGCAAGGTGGGGAGGTTCAGCTTTGAAAGACTTTTTTTCTTGGTGAGTTCTTCCTGAAGCCTACTTCTAGGCTCAGGAGTAGGACGAGGTTTTCTTGCCGACGCTTGCCCCACAATGAAGCCAGGAGTGTTCTACCATAAAACTGCATAGATAAGGCAGACTTTCCTTCTTAGCAGAGCACACATGGTTCAGAGACATATGTTCATATTTCCTTATTTCCTTCAGAATTTTCTCCTGGCAAAATCGAATGTTTCACTAGACACTGTGTAAGGTCAGTGAAATCTCGACAGCTAGACACAAACAGTGAAAGAGGTTCCTGCAAAGCATTGATGATAATTTCTTGATCCAGGTGGTGGAGAGGCCAACAAGGAGAGGTTGCGCTGCTAGACCTTGTACTAACAAACAAAGAAGGTCTGGTTGGAGACGTGAAGGTTGGGGGCAGCCTTGGCTGCAGTGACCATGAGATGGTGGAGTTCAGGATCCTACGAGGAGGGAGCAGGGCAATGAGTGGGATGGCAACGCTGGACTTGAGGAGAGCTAACTTTGGCCTCTTGAGGGACCTGCTTAGGGGAGTCTACTGGGGTAGGGCCCTAGAAGGAAGGGGGACCCAGGAGAGCTGGTTAATAGTCAAGTATCCCCTCCTCCAGGCTCAAGATCAGTGCATCCCTCTGAGGAAGAAGTCGAGCAAAGCGGGCAGGAGACCTGCATGGCTGAGCAAGGAACTCCTGGCCAAACTCCAACACAAGAAGGAAGTGTACAGAATGTGGCAAAGGGGACAGGCCACTTGGGAGGAATACAGTGACGTTGTCAGAGTGTGCAGGGACGCGACAAGGAAGGCTAAGGCCCATTTGGAATTAAATCTGGCAAGGGATGTCAAACCTCTGTGGATGCCAACACTGGAAGAGACATGCTTGCGACAGCGGAGAGCTTGAGTGCTCTGGTCAGGGTAGAAGTTGTCAAGCACCCAGGGGCCTCCATGTGCCTTTTGGGAGCTTGAGGCTCTCTGTCTCTCCCAACCCCAAGCCTAGAGTTTGACTCTCGTCTGAACCTTGCCCAATAGCACCAGTCCCAATAGCAGGGGACAAAGCTGTCTGAGGGGAGATATTTGGCGACCTAGTGTGTCCTTTGGTGGCACACGTAGGGATCTGTCTTTCTCCAAAAGGCATCTGGAGGGTGCTGAGGGGCACCAAAAGGCACACCGAGGGAGCTGAGGGGGAGACCAGGGCTCACTCAGGGTATATTTTGTGGTGTCTGGAACACTAAGTGCCTTTCCACAACAGCATGCAGCCATGAAGCTCATCTCCCAGCACATCCCTCTTCCCCAGTGCCACTTTCAGCCTTCGTTTGTGTCCCAATTTTGTGAGGCTCAGCTCAGGTTCACAGCCAACCTGTTGGCATGCACTGTGGCCTCTCATGAGTGTTTTCTCATTGCCTCCCCTGCAGACGTGCTGCGGAGGGGTACAGGCATGGAGGGATGGAGGTGAGGGGGTGTTACCCGAGGGGCCGCAGAGGAACCTCTCACCCCCTACCAAGTCCTTCCCTCTCCATCAGCGTGGAGCCCACCCTATCCTGGAGCAAGAAAGAGCAAAATAACCCTTGGAGCCAGTGCCTGGCACTCCTGGGGTGCCAGTGCCGGGCCAGCACCCACCTGCAGGGCACAGCAGTGCAACAAAGGACCCTGACACCCAGCCCCGTGGGGACGGCTTCGCCTTCACTGCCAGCCCCAGTGACCGCGCACCCGTCTGCCCCCTGGGTACACAGAGCCAGCTGCCTTCGGGGCTGGGGAATCTTCCCACATCCTCCTGAAGCCCTCGCGGTGCCTTGCTGCAGCTCGGATGGCCGTGGGGGACCAGGCAGTGGGGGCAGCGCCTGCCATGTGATTCTGCTCCCTCCTCCCCACCCCGCTCCCAGGCGACATTGGAAGAGGGACCCTGCAGGGTTCAGTGAGTTCCTAGGTTACACAGAGCTCCCTGCCCAGGGCCTCTCCAGCACCATTGCTCAGCTCCCCATGGAGAACATCATGCAGTTTTATTTATGTACTTTGTATTACCTACTTGTGCTAACATAGACTAACAGTTTCTAGTAAAGCTGGCAGTCTAGTTTAATCTGTCATACAATTGCTGTACCATTTACACAGAACTGTATCTATTAGAAATAGGCATTTACTACGTTGCAGAAATATGACCCTATTGCCTAGCGCACCTTTTGCCTTATAGCCCTTCTGCGCTGTGTCCCGTCTATCCCCTCCATCGTAGTCGAGACGTTCTTTTCCTCTCTAGTGACCCAGGTGGCGACTGTGGACTGCAGGCGGAGGATTCCTGCTGGCTCTGCTCTGTCTTCCTGGTGGACCCTGAAGCCTGGAACTCCTACACCGCCCGTCTTTTGAGGCTAAAGACAATGACACATTGGCGGTTACAACAGGGGTTTGTCAAGAGAAGGATCAAGCAGGGCTGCAGGCCCATTGTTTTGGTGGCAATGGCCAGCTTGGGTCCCTGTTAGTGTCTTTACAGGAGGGTTCTTCTCCCAAGAGAGCCTTTCTAACCCGGGTGCTCGCCAGAGCAAGCGCCATGGGAGTGCGTTTGTGCTGAACTGCAGCAGAACTAGAAGCCTGTGCTGCACAGGAAGGCCTTGGGCTCAACATCTGCCCTGTCTGCTGTGCCAGGTGTTACAGCAGGCAAGACAGTGCTGTCCTTTGCAGCAGTCCCTGTCTGTGGGTGCCTTTCTGGCACCCAGCAGTATTTTACGCAGTAGATTGAGGACCCTGTTCCCAGACTGCTAAAGCTCTGAGGAGCATTAGAAAAGTCCATCTGCAGCTGCCTTAATAAAATAATCTGTTTTCTCGGCCCATCTGTGTTCAGTGCTCTGCACTAGGGAAGGGAACTGGTGAAGTTGGCAGTGGCTGGTGCACTCTGCTGCTGTGTGCACAGTGCATGCCAGCCTGACGGACGAGGAGCGGGAGCGGGGTGCAGGGGGACCCCCCTGAGCTAGGCAGGCTTTGGCACACCTCCTTGCCATGGTCCGTTGAAGGTCAGCAGCGCAGTGATGTGGGCTCCTGATGTGGGCTGGCTCGAGGTTCGCCGTGTCCTGCAGTCACACATGCTGGGCTCAGCACTGGGGAAGGAGCCCAGTGCAATCCCCCCACTGCCACCACACAGGCAGCAGCATGGCCTTGGTGCCAGGGGCTGGTGGAGCACAGCCAGGCTTCTGTGCGACATGGCCCTTGGGAGAAGAAGCAACCTGGAGCACGCCAGCACAGAGCCTGTCTCACAGCCCCTCACTGCAAGCTGCATGGGGGTAAATCCCTGCTCTCACAGTGGTTACTTAGGAGGAGACTCGCGTCGCCCCACACTGCCACCGCTGCTCTGTCCCTGTGCTGTGAGCAGTGTTGGAGGTTGACAGGGCTCAGGAAAGGGACAAGAGTGTCTGGGAGGCTCTCACAGCCCTGCATACACCTGATGGCTGCCGTATGCAGGCTCTCACCTTCTTGGCTTCCTTGGAGGTGACCTCTAAGTTTTCTCATTTTTTTCCCCCTGCTTCAGGGCAGCAGCCCATTGCCTCAACGGGAGCCCAAAGGAGGGAGGCTGCAGAACCCTCCAAGGACAACAGACACCTTGGCTGTGGGGCTCCCCGTGTCAGAGGGCAGCTGGTTGGCATGCGGGGCTGAAAACCACACTGGCGCACAGCCTTTGTGGCACCTTTTCCCAGAGCGCAATGGGGGAGCTGCACGTACAGGCCCCAGCTGCAAAGGCAGCTTGTCCTTTGGGGAAGGGGTGCATGCTCCGCACGCCTGCCCCAAGCCTAGTGCAAAGGTGACATCTGGGTGAGGCAGTGGGGAAGAGGGAGGAGGAGGGGTCTGGTTCACCGGGCCATGAAAGAAGAAAAGATGATCTCCTTCCCTGCCCAGGCCATGGCTGCTCTGATTAGGATTTTCTGGGGCAGGAGCTGAACCTGACACCGTGCTCCCCCAGGAGCCCACGACCTGTGCCCAGTGGCAGGACCCCGAGAAAGCCCTTCCTGCCAAGGTCTGTGGCCTCAGCTGTGCGCTCAGGTGATAACCTGAGCACCGATGCTGCTGCTCACCATGTCCTGCTCTCTGTTCATGCCCAAAGGGGCCCTGCTAGCCCTCTTCAGAGCCTGAAAAGGGAAAGGAGGCATTTGCAGGGCAAGGCAGGAAGCCAACCCTAGTCCTGGGCAAGGGGGTGGCAAGCAGCCACTGGCACTGCCACCACCACCACCACCCCTGGTTGATGGATCTGGCTCAGCTCTCCGTAACCCAGTCTCCCTGCTCTCAGCACACACAGAGACACGAGCCTGTGTCCCGCTTGCCTGCTGCCAGCAGGGCAGGGATTCCCCCATGGGCACGGCCAGTGGCGGCTGCTGCTGGTGCCTGGCACCCAGCAGCACTTCCAGCAGGGCCTGCTTGGGCACTGCAGCCAAAGGTGCTGCAGTGCTGTTAGGATCCCCCCTGGCCTGTTCTTCCATGTGAGACCCCTCCTGCGGATCAATCACATCTAGGGGCAAAGGTGGAGTCAGGGGTGTTGTGCTGAAGGGAGCCCCTTTCTTGGCTCCCAGATTGTTTCCTCCAAGACTGCAGTCATCCAGGAGCACCTGCCGCCTCCTGAGCCGCCCTCTGCCTTCTACTGTCTTGTGGTTAGCAAGGCCGTGAGGGGCCTCAGCCCAGATACAAGCATCCCCCCTCCCTGGGGGCTGGGGAGGGGGAGCCAGGGGCTGGGGAGAGGGACATGGGCACTTGGGAGAGGGACATGGGGCCTGAGGAGAAGGACCTTGGGGCTGGGGAGAGGGTTGTGGGTGTCCGGAGGGGTCTCACCGATGAAGCGCACAGCCTGCTCGCGCAGAGTGGCCCGGGGGTCCTCCAGGTACCGGCAGCTGCAGCTGACATACTCGCTGGCTACGGGCCCAGCCTTCCGCAGCTGCAGAGACCCCCCAGTACAGGTGTTGGCACTGCCAGGCCTGTCCCCCTCCCTGGGACACCCGCCCCCCTCTCTAGGACAGGCGTTGGCAACTTTGGGCCCATCCCCCCTCCCAGGACAGGCGCGGGCACAACCGGGACAGGGGCTAACACAGCTGGGACACGTGCTGTCACTGCTGGAAAAGGTGTTGGCACAGAAGGGACAGTGGCTGGCACCAGCAGCACTGCCAGGAGAGGTGCTGGCACCTCCAGGACATTCCCAGCGGGTACAGCTGGGAGAGAGGCTGGCTCCACCAGGAAAGATGCTGGCACGGGGGCTGGCTCCACCAGGAGAGGTGCTGGCACCGTTGGGACGGGGGCCAGCACCACCAGGTCAGGCCTGCCACTGCTTGGGCCTCCTCACCAGGCATTCGCCGATGTGCCAGGTCTGCACCGTCTTGGCCAGCTTCCGGAGCTGCTTCCAGCTGAGGAGCTTTGCGGCCTCCATGAGGGCTGTCTGGGCAGCCTGGGGAGGAGTGGGGAGATGGGCGATGGCACCGTGGCCAGGCCGGAGCCACCCCATGGCCACTGCCTGGGGTGCCTACCACGGTGGCCTCATGGCCCGCCACGGTGCCCTGTACCTGTGCCACACCGAGGTGTGGGTCACTCAGATGGAAGAAGAGGGGCAGCAGCCCCTGGCGTGCCAGCTGCTTCATCTGCTGCCTCTCGCTGCCTACTGTCCGGCCCAGCAGCTCCCCAAAGAGCCGCATGGCCAGTTCCCGCACCGTGCTGACCTCCTGCGGGGGCAAGCACAGCAACCTCAGCCGCGGTGGGCGGGGGGAGAACCACAAAGGGCCTCCTACCAGCTCCCCACCACCATCCTCACGTTGGGAAAGAGGGGCAGGAGGTCGTGGGCCAGCTGCACAGCCAGGGGGCTGATTTGCCGCGGCTCGGCGTGGTGCAGCACGTTGCGCAGCACGGCCAGGGCCTTGGCGTCCATCTCCCCATCGGCATCCTGCAGCCGCTCCACCACATCTGGGATCACCTTCAGCATCTTCCTTGCCTGCAGGGAGACATGCAGCATTTTCCTCATTCCACTGGTGGCAGAAGTGCTCGGGACACAGGCACCGGCGGCGAGAGCTCACTCACTGTGGAGGGTCTTCCAGAGAGGGTGAGGAGGCCACGGAGTGCCAGCCAGCGCATGACCTGGCGCTCATTGCCCAGCCGCACCTGGCAGAGGCTCAGCGCCACCTCATCGGCCAGCACACACAGATCGGGACACCGCAGCAGCTGCAACGGCAAAGGGCCGGGGTGGCACAGGGACTCATGGCCACCCCCAGGACTAGGACCCCAGTGCGTGATATGGCATCCCTGCTGCCACCTCCCACTTGGCCCAGCCCCAGCCCCAGCCCCAGCAGCAGCGCTGCATCCCCAGCCCCACGCCCTACCCCTTGTCCTCATCCTCATCCTCACCCCCCGGCCCTAGCCCCGGCCCCACGTCCCCAGCCTGGGCCACAGCCCCTCTTCTCCAGCCCCATCTGAATCCCCTCAGCCATGACCCCCACCCCACCCCCCGTCCCTATCCCCACATCCTACCTCGATGAGGAAGGCCATAGAGGGGATCTCCAGGCACTTGTCCTTGTCCCTCAGGGCCAGGCTGAGGTTCAGGAAGATCTTGGCACGCTCCTCCAGAGGGTTCCCCTGCATCTGCCTGGCAATGGACAGGAGAGGCAGCATGGCAGCCAAGACAGATGGGCAAACTGCACCAGGAGCCCGTGGGGCCGCCAGAGTGGGATGAGGGGCCAGGGAGGGCAGGGGGCTCACCTGGCCAGCAAGGCAACCCCTGTCAGGTGGGTCCCGGGCCGACTGATCATCTCCCAGCCGCCCTGCCCTTCCATGGCAGTGACCTGCTCCCCGTAGCCAGTGCAGCACAGCAGGGCCTGCATGGCTTGCACGGCCACCCTGCCCGGGGAAAAGAGCACTGGTTTATCACTCCGTACTCTGGCATGGGCAGCAGGGGACGGGCCTGGGGGACTGGGTACCTGACAGGCCTGGGAGGCATGAGTTTGCCCTCGTGGTTGAAGGCAGGGATGTCCTCTTGCGCCTCGATGAGGGCAAAGGACAGCTGGAAGAGGAGGGCCAGGAAGAGGCGGGGGAAGAGCGCCTTCACCTCCTGTTTGCAAGCGTGCTGCAGGAGGATGATGTTCAGTGCCCGGGTCACCTGCAAAAAAAAGTCAATGACAGCCCTTGCTAGTACCACAGCTACATGCACGACGAGGCCTCCCTCTGGGGCAACTCACAGTCAGCGGGAGGATGCAGGTGAGGTCCTGCGCGGTGGTGCCTGGCTTGCAGAGGGGCCGGTGCTGCAGCATGCAGAGCAGCTCCTGCAGCACCCTCTCAGCTGCCAGCGACTGGGAGACCATCAGCACCCACATGGCCACGGCAACACTGTGAACCCGAGCCAGAAAGGCTTGGCTCAGCATCCCACGATCCCGCTCACCCGTTCCGGGGCTGGCCGACCCGGTGGCTCTACGAGGCCTGGAGGGAGCCCAGCTCCAGCCCTGGGGCTGCTGCACTCAGGCTGGCAACGTGGCAGGCGTACCTGTCACAGGCTGGGGAGCAGCTCAGCAGGCCAGTGACCACTTCACTCGGGTAGCGGCATGCCAGGTGGAGAAGGAAGGGCTTGAGGATGTCCTGGGCTGCGGCCTCACGGATGCACGGCAGGTTCTCATAGATATGCACCACAGCCAGCTGCACCTGCAAGGGACACGGGTTGGCAGCAGCTTGCTGCCACAGGGAAACTGCTGCCAGATTCACGCTCTGCTTGAGAGCCCTGGGTTTGAGGACCATTGCCAGCGGGCTGGAGGCTTACGTGCTCTGGCTTGGCGGCGCAGTATCCCATCATATCCTCGAGCATACGGGTTGCCGCTGCGGTGTCATAGGCACTCGTGCTTTTCATGCCCTCGAGGGCCACGAGGACCGCATCTGTCTGCGAGGCCTCCTGCGAGGCCTCCGTGGAGCAGCTGCGGGGTCCGTCCTCCTTCTTGACCCAGGCCTCCATGGGGCGGCTGGGGGGACGGTCCTCATCCCCAGCCCATACCGCCGTGGGGCAGCGAGGGGGTCTCTGCACCATGCTGGGGCCGGGGCCCAGGCGAGACACAAAGACACAGTGGGGAAGGCGAGGTCCTTCACGGGGCCGTGGGGCCACGCCGGGGGGTGGCTGAGGGAGCTCCCTGGGGAGATCCCAGCCGTCTCCTCCCCACGCACTGAGGTGACACCGTGGGGCACCAGGTGACACCGTGGAGACCATGGGGGTCACAATGGGGGGGGGTGGCAGGAGTCACAAAGGGCCCCGACATCACCCTTGGCTGGTCTCTGCTGCAGCTCCCGGCAGCAATGTGTCCCCAGGGGCTGGCTGGGGGGTGGGTTGGCGGCGGGGGCGGGCGCTGCTCGTTCGCTAATCACACAAGTGTCCCCTGTGAAGGGCCACCTCTGAGCCGCAGGTTGCCGTGTGGTTCTGAAAAGGGGAGGTTGGTGAGGGGTCCCCAGGTCCCCAGGGGCAGCCAGGGGGCTGGGGCACCTGAGGGCAGCTGGGGCAGGGGCAGCCATGGGGCAAACTGGCGGGGGGAGGAGGCCTAGGTGACCCTGACCCAGGGCAAGCAGGTGCCCCCCGTTGCTGCCCTAAAGCTCCCACTGACACCCCAAATAGCTCCAAACCATTCCCAAACCTTCCTAAAAGCCTCAAATACCCCCAGACTGCTCAAGTGCCCCCCCTCCAAGACCCAGAAAGACACACTGAAACCTGCCACAGAGGCTCCAAAATGCCTTCAGACTTTGCTTCCGAGGGCCAAAATCCGCCCAATAGCCCACACTGCTGCCTAAACACCCCCAAAACTTCCACAGGGCCCCCAGACATGCAAATCCTGCCCCGGGGCTGGTACTGGCAGCAGACAGGAGGGCTCCCCGCCACCTACTTCCCTCCAGGTCTTGCTGCCCTGAGAGGGAGACCACGATTGAGGGTTCCCCCCTTTCCCTAGCACTGGCAATTCCCCTCCATCCCTCCCTCCTCTTTTGCCCTTCTGCCCCTCTGCATGCCCCGTACCTCTCCATGCCTGCCCACCTCTCTGTCTGTCCCTGCCTTCAGCTACCACACTGCTCTTCCCCCCTCTCTTCACGTGGCCATCTCTCCCCCTCTTCATCACCCACCTCCATCCCTCTTCACCTTCCTCCATCCTACTGTTTGTGCATCCTGCCTGTCTGACTCTCCAGCCCTCTTCTCCTCTCTTCCACGCCCCATCCCTCTCTCTCCAGCCTCCATCCATCTCGTGGGCTCTCCAGCCTTCCAGTTCTCTTTCACACCCTCTGTCCAGTTCCCCCTCCTCTAGTCTTCTGGCCACCTCTACATCCCTCTTGTCCACCCTTCTGCTCCCCATTCCTCTGCCCAGCCCTCTGGCCCTCTCTTTCTGGCCTTCCGTCCTCCTCTCAAGCTCTCTTTCAACCTTTGCAGCCATCTGTCTGCCTCTCCATGCCCCTCTTTCCTCTTTTCTCTCTCTCTGTCCAACTCCCCCCTCCATCTTTTCTCTCTCTCTATTCCTCTGTCCACCTCTACATCCCTCTTCTCTTCTCTTCTCTTCTCTTCTGCTCCCCATTCTCTGTGCGGTCCTGCATCCTTCCCTCAGCTCCCCCTCTCCCTCTTTTTCTCTGGGCCTCCATCCTTCTCTTTCTTTCCCCATCCCTCCTCCCAGCTCTCTCTCCCTATCGCTCTCTCCCTGTCCCTCTGTCCAGCTCTGGCAGGCCCTGGCACCATGGGGCACTCACCCACCTCGGCTGGGGTGGAGGAAGAGTCTGGGCAGGGTGAGTGGGGCCTTCAGCACTCACAAGGATATACCCTGTCTCTTCCTTGTACTAACAAACAAAGAAGGTCTAGTTGGAGATGTGAAGGTTGGGGGCAGCCTTGGCTGCAGTGACCATGAGATGGTGGAGTTCAGGATCCTACGAGGAGGGAGCAGGGCAATAAGTAGGATTGCGACGCTGGACTTGAGGAGAGCTAACTTTGGCCTCTTGAGGGACCTACTTAGGGGAATCTCATGGGGTAGGGCCCTAGAAGGAAGAGGGGTCCAAGAAAGCTGGTTAATATTCAAGCATCACTTCCTCCAGGCTCAAGATCAGTGCATCCCTCTGAGGAAGAAGTCGAGCAAAGCGGGCAGGAGACCTGCATGGCTGAGCAAGGAACTCCTGGCCAAACTCCAACACAAGAAGGAAGTGTACAGAATGTGGCAAAGGGGACAGGCCGCTTGGGAGGAATACAGTGACGTTGTCAGAGTGTGCAGGGATGCGACAAGGAAGGCTAAGGCCCATTTGGAATTAAATCTGGCAAGGGATGTCAAGGACAACAAGAAGGCCTTCTTCAAATACATCAACAGCAAAAGGAAGACTAGGGAAAATGTGGGCCCGCTGCTGAATGGGGCGGCTGCCCTGGTGACGAAGGATACAGAGAAGGCAGAGTTATTGAATGCTGCCTTTGTTTCAGTCTTCACTGCTAAGGCCAGTCCTCAGGAATTCCAGACCTTGGAGACAAGAGAGGAAGGCTGGAGAAAGGAAGACTCTCCCTTGGTGGAGGAGGATGAGGTCAGAGATCTTTTGTCCAAACTTGACATCCATAAATCCATGGGCCCCGATGGGATGCACCCACGCGTGCTGAGGGAGCTGGCGGATGTTATCGCTAGGCCACTCTCCATCCTCTTGGAAAGGTCCTGGAGATCAGGAGAGGTGCCTGAGGACTGGAAGAAAGCCAATGTCACGCCAGTCTTCCACAAGGGCAAGAAGGAGGAGCCAGGAAACTCCAGGCCTGTCAGCCTCCCCTCCATCCCTGGCAAGGTGATGGAACAGCTCCTCCTGGAGGTCCTCACTAAGCATGCGGAGGACAAGAAGGTGATCAGGAGTAGTCAGCATGGATTCACCAAAGGGAAATCATGCTTGACCAATCTGATAGCCTTCTATGACGGAATGACTGGCTGGGTAGATGAGGGCAGAGCAGTGGATGTTGTCTTTCTGGACTTGAGCAAGGCTTTTGACACTGTCTCCCATCCCATCCTCCTAGGTAAGCTCAGGAAGTGTGGGCTAGATGAGTGGACGGTGAGGTGGCTTGAGAACTGGCTGGATGGCCGAGCTCCGAGGGTTGTGGTGAATGGCGCAGAGTCAAGTTGGAGGCCTGTGGCTAGTGGTGTCCCCCAGGGGTCAGTCCTGGGTCCAGTCTTGTTCAATATATTCATCAATGACCTGGAGGAAGGGACAGAGTGCACCCTCAGCAAGTTTGCTGCTGATACTAAACTGGGGGGAGAGGCTAACACCCCAGAAGACTGTGCTGCCATTCAGAGGGACCTGGACAGGCTGGAGAGGTGGGTGGAGAGGAACCTCCTGAAGTTCAACAAAGGCAAGTGCAAGGTCCTGCACCTAGGCAGGAATAATCCCACGCACCAGTACAGGCTGGGGGTTGACCTGCTGGAAAGTAGCTCTGCCGAGAAGGACCTGGGAGTGCTGGTGGACAACAAGTTAAACATGAGCCAGCAGTGTGCCCTTGTGGCCACTTGTGGCCTTGTGGCCATGCTGGGCTGCATTAGGCAGAGTGTGGGAGGCAGGTTAGAGGGACCTGTCTGGGATGTTGATTGTGAGGTCAATTCCTTACATCAGCTGCAGTGGCCGTTAGCATGTGGGGCAGCAGGGAGGTGTTGTGAGGTCATCAAGAGTGTTGGAAAACTCCCAGCAGCAGAGAGGAGAGCTCAGGTGGAAGAGAGAAGCGAAGCACAGGAAGGTGGGAGGAGGACAGTGCAGGGATGATGATGTTGCTTCCTTTGCCCTGTGGCAAGCTCTTTGGGATTGAAGCTGTAACGGTGCTACAAGGATGACGTTCAGATTTGTGCGATACGGTCCCTTGTCAACCGAAATGGATTATGTGTCCTCTGGAGCAGTCACATAGGACCACGGGCCAGCTGGATAGGAGGGATTCCCTGGCACAACCCCATTCAGGGACTCTCATCCAACCCAGCTGAAGGTGCTGTTGCAAGGACACCTGTGGTGGAGGCTACCATCAACAGCCAGACAGCAGCCAACTATCCTGTTCCAGAGGTTTGGATTCCCCACATGAGCCTTACCCTAAGCAGAAGATCCCAGTGAATTAGATTTTTGTTTTAAAACAAACACTCTGTCCATGACTGTCTGTGAAGCAAATACCTCACTGTGATGCATCACCTTCTGGCACTGGACTCAGGCACTTGCGTGTTGCCCCTCTGCTCCTGCTGTGGGCTCTGCATGGAGCTTCAGAGCAGGCATGCTGTCTCCTACAGCCAAGGCCAGAGATTTGGCTTTGAGTCTGCCTGGCAGGCTTTGGCCTGGCAAATGTCTCCTGGGGATCCCAGAGCCGTCATCCTGGCGATGGAACAGGGCCACGTCTTCATTTTGTCCCTCTTTGTCTGTTTCTGGCCCACGTCCGGGTGTGTGTGCGTAGTGCCATTTCTGCAGCTGAGCAGAGGGGTCCTTGTGCGAGTGCTTGGGGAGAGCATGACCTTGGGTGGGGGCTGAGCCAAGGCTTGCATCTCCCTGTGGGGTGGGGCAGGGCAGGGGCTGGTGCAGCCCCAGGGCTGGCTGAGTGGGTGCTCACCCCAGAGCAGAGGGGTCGACGGGGCAGAGCAGGGAGCCCGTGTTGCTCTTCTCCACCCTTACTGTGAGAAGCCCACGGGAGAAGAGCGTTCCCAGAGTGAGATTCCACGGAGGTGGGTAATGCACGTGGGCACTCTAACCACAACCCCCGTCCCCATGAGAAATCCCCTCTTCTACTGGGCTCAGGCTCCAGCCCTGCATGTCCCACAGGGGGAGATGGGCCAGGACTGGGCAGGAAGGGGGATGTCTCGGTGCAGGGGCTGCAAGCAGGGAGGCTCCAACTCCCAGGGCCAGAGGTGGTGTTTGAGCCCCAGCTCCTCCCAGAGCCCCCATGGTCACCCCACCCCTGCCCTGCCACCCTGGGGATGTGCTTGTGATAGCACGGGTGTCCCCTGGCAGAGAGCAGCGCACGTGCGGCCAGAGCCAGGCAGAGCAGGGCTGCGTCCCCAGGAAGGGCCAGGCAGAGCAGGGCAGACCCTGAGCAGGACCAGTGCAGCCCAGCTCTCCTGCAGCGCAGCCAAGGGCTGGACACGGCCCCAAGTCCTGCGCTCCCCGCAGCCATGCAAGTCCCAGAGCCCAGGCTTGTGCAGGGCCCCTGAGCAGCTCCAAGGGGAGAGCCTGGGAGCACTGAGGGGAAGAGCAAGAGCTGGCCCTTGGCCACACTGTGCTGTGGCCCTGAGGTGTAAATGTCAGCCTCTTCCACAGCTCGGTGGGTGCAGAGCTTCAGGACAGAAGAGGCTGGTGCAGGACCAGGTGCCTGCAGAGCAGGTGCTCCAGCAAGGAGGTGTGTGCCCCAGAGCAAGAGCCCCTCTGCGCCCTCGGGTCCCCCTGCCCTGGCTCACGCAGCCCTGCTGGGACTGAGCCCTGAGGCCAGTGGGACAGAGAAAGGAAAGAGAAAAAGGCAAAGTAAAAAAAAGGGGAGCATAACAACTGCAGTGTAAGGAAGGAAAACTAAAGCCAGGAAAAATTCTGCTCTCAGAACCTGCAAGTCTAGACACAGACTCCCAGACTCTTTTGCATATTGCTTTAGATAGATAGGAATATAGATATACATAACAGCCACAGATATAGATGCATTTGGTGACTCTTTCCCCCATTCCAGGACATCTCTCCGAGTAGCTCAGGTGTCAGCTCAATGAGGGAAAGGAAATGAGCCAGGGCGAAAGAGGAGGGTGTTTCTGTGTGTTTGGCCTCAGTTCCACTGCCTGTCAGTGTGTGGCACGGGCAACCCATCAGGAAGAGCCAGCAGGGTGCGGAGAGCCCCCGGATGGAGGAGGGAACGCAGTTTGGGTGCCAGATGCTGCACAGCCGTGGAACCCTTTTCCCTGCTCAAGTCCTGTGTGAGAGGTTGCTTGCCTGTGGGCACCAGGGTGCAGCTGGTTAAAAACCTGGCCTAGGAACAGGCTCAGCTCCCATTGGCGCCCGCTTTAGGAACAGACATGAAATCTTCTCACCGTGGACATGTGCCCCTGTGAACATCCTTGGGGCTGGGCCTGTGCCAAGGCTGAGGGCTGAACCATGACTTTGGGCTGGAGCCTGCATGGTGTTGTGATCCCTTCTCCAGCCCACTGCCCTCTCCCTCCTCTGCCTCCTGCACTGCTCAAGGAAACGTCCTCTCTCATCATTGCCTGCTCCCATCCCCTGCACCCTGCACGCAGATATTCCCCTGCACTGACCCAAACTGGTGGCCCAGGTGAGGCAGCTCCTTCTTGTGTCCCTGCAGCCCAGAAGCGGGAGGGCAGAGGGGTGGGGGTGGATGGGAGGCAGGAGGAGGGGGGGGGTCCCCGCGCTGCCCAGGGCCCTGCTGCCTCACAGCCCCTGCCGGGAAGGAGCCAGCTCTGGGCTGTGCCAGGAGTGCTCGGGGCTCTGTGAGTACCATGGCAGCCAGGAGCAGCCCCCAGGAAGGGGAGAGCCTGTGGAGGTGGAGGAGGGGAAATCCCAGGCCCTGCACCCGAGCAAGCTGCTCTGTGCCATGCACTGGGGCAGCAGGAAGCAGAGCTCCCTCCCAGCCACTCTGGGGAGGTGATCCCCAGGCAATGAGCCCCTCCCTCTGGGGCTGGCTGGGGTGTTCAGGGCCCTGCTCTCACCTCTGGCTCCCGCCTGTGCGACTACAGCCCAGGGCTAAACCTGTCACTGCACTTCTGCGGTGGTCTCTGTGCCTTGGGACCAGGGTGGCCCAGGCAGAGCCCCCGGGAAAGGAGCAAGCAGGGCCACTCCTAGGCTGTGGACGCTGGCCCTCCCTTCCCAGAGGGGCGTTACGGGACCCTACAGAGAGACCCATTTTGGCTGGAAACTGTGTGTGTGGTTTCCAGGATGGAAATGTCTCCGCCAGCAGGAATACTCTCCAGCTGGGCTGGTCACCAGTATCCCACTCCAGGGACCACGGACACTTGCAGGTGCCCAGCCTGTCCCCGAGCCTGCTGCTCCTGAGACGTGCCCCTTCCCCACTGCCGGGTCTTGGTGCTTTGCTCTCCCTGATCAGCCTCAGGGAGACACCCTGACCCCTGGGAAGGGAAGCACCACATCTGGCTCAAAACCCCAAAGGCTTTCATAAGAACAAATAGCAACGAGCAGTGTAAAAGTAGAGAATTAAAAATAGAGGGAACACAGAGCTCTTTCTGCTACCGCTGTGAGAAGGGAGACTGGTCTCTGGCACTGCAGACGGGCCCTGCAGATGCCCCCAGCAGGGGAGAGGGGTTTTGGAAGGGTCCATCGCCAGGGGGTGCTGCATGCTTTGTGGGTGTTGGTGCTGCACCTGGCTGTGGGCATGACAGGAGGAGCCATGGGGGGCCCCAGAGGAGGAGACACCGAGGAACTTGTGGGGGGACCCAGAGGAAGCATCGTGCACCTCGCCAAGGACCCCATGCCCCAGAAGAGCTGTGGGGGACCCCTACGTCCTAGAGGAGGAGGAAGAGGAGGCACCGGTCTGGAGGCAACACTGCTGGAGACATCCAGAGCCCTGTATGGATTGTGGGTGTCTGGGGAGATGCTGGAGGTGCTGGGCATGGGACGCAGCGCCACATGCAGGATTGGGGAGCCCTGTGGCTCAGGGGCAACTGTATGGGGGAGGGGGGGAGCAGGGCTTGAGGAGGCTCTGTGGGGATTCAGACCGGCCATTCTTGGGGTACTAAGGAGCGCCAAAAGGTGCACAGAGGGACCTGGGGCGTACCGAAAGGGGCACAGATGTGCCCTGATGGGACTGCAGGGCGACTCACATGCCTTCAGATGCCCCAGAGGTGGTGGTGAGTGCAGCAGCTTGCTTGCTTTGCCTTTGGGTTTGCCGCAGGGCCCCACAAGCACGCACACTCCCATGCCCTCCGTCCCCTCCTGCTCTCCAGCTGTATCCGCCTGCTCTCCATGGCATCTGTGCTCCTCCTCCCACACTCACCCTGCAGCCCTCACCAGCCCCATCTGCCCCAGCCTTCCAGGTGAGCACAAGACAAAGCTTTTTAATACGGGCATGGGCAAACACAGGAACAGGACTTCCCAGGCAGACTGTGGTGTCTTCATCCTTGTGCAAGCCCAGTGGGACGTGGCCCGGAGGCACCTGCTCTGCTGAATGTGCTCTGCACAGGGGGCGGGCTGGCAATTGGGGGACGCCGAATTATGGGATGCTCAGTCCGCGCCGGCCCCTGGGCCTGGGTGCCACCGCTGCCAGGCTCTCCGCAGACGGGCGCGCAGGGCTTGGAAGGGGAAGCCTGGTGGCGGTGCTTTCCTGGGCGCTCGGAGGACGAAGACTGTGGATATTGCCAGGCAGCGGACTGTGGGGCTGCTGTCCTTGTCCAAGCGCTGAAGGACTGAGATGGGAGGAAAGAGAGCAGCGATCAAGCCCTGTATCAGCAGAGACCCCAGGCCCCTCCTCAAGAGAGGGCCAAGAGAGAGCAGGGCACAAGGGGATCTGTCTGTGCTCAGTGATCCCCCAGATGCCCCCCAGATTCCCTTCAGGAAAGGTATGCAAGAGCCCTCCGGCCTGGCGCAGGCCATGGGTGCCCTCTGCATAGTCAAAAACACCGGCCCTCAAATACGCCGGACATTCCCTCCGTCTCCAGCCCCGGCCTCCTCCCGCCAGCCCCGGCCGACCCCGCGTGCCCTACGCACGGCTGCACATCTCCTCCAGCTCCTCTTCGCGCCAGTCCAGGAGCTGAGCAGCAAGCCCTAGGCACACACAGCCCATCACAAGGTGAGACCCAGCCAGGGGAGAGGGATTTGGGGCTGGGGAGAGAGACGTGGGCAGTGGGGAGACGGACCTGGGCACTGGGAGAGGAACCTAGCGCTGGGGAGAGAGACGTGGGCAGTGGGGAGACGGACCTGGGCACTGGGACAGGAACCTAGCGCTTGGGAGAGGGACTCAGGGGCAGTGGGGAGACGGATCTAGAGAGTGGGAAGAGGGTCCCACATGTTGGGGAGAAGGATCCAAGCATTAAGGAGTGGGTCCTGGGGGGTTGGGGAGGGGGAGCCAGGGGCTGGGGAGAGGGAGCCAGGGGCTGGGGAGAGGGACATGGGCACTTGGGAGAGGGACATGGGGCCTGAGGAGAAGGACCTTGGGGCTGGGGAGTGGGTTGTGGGTGTCCGGAGGGGTCTCACCGATGAAGCGCACAGCCTGCTCGCGCAGAGTGGCCCGGGGGTCCTCCAGGTACCGGCAGCTGCAGCTGACATACTCGCTGGCTATTGGCCCAGCCTTCCGCAGCTGCAGAGACCCCCCAGTACAGGTGTTGGCACTGCCAGGCCTGTCCCCCTCCCTGGGACACCCGCCCCCCTCTCTAGGACAGGCGTTGGCAACTTTGGGCCCATCCCCCCTCCCAGGACAGGCGCGGGCACAACCGGGACAGGGGCTAACACAGCTGGGACACGTGCTGTCACTGCTGGAAAAGGTGTTGGCACAGAAGGGACAGTGGCTGGCACCAGCAGCACTGCCAGGAGAGGTGCTGGCACCTCCAGGACATTCCCAGCGGGTACAGCTGGGAGAGAGGCTGGCTCCACCAGGAAAGATGCTGGCACGGGGGCTGGCTCCACCAGGAGAGGTGCTGGCACCGTTGGGACGGGGGCCAGCACCACCAGGTCAGGCCTGCCACTGCTTGGGCCTCCTCACCAGGCATTCGCCGATGTGCCAGGTCTGCACCGTCTTGGCCAGCTTCCGGAGCTGCTTCCAGCTGAGGAGCTTTGCGGCCTCCACGAGGGCTGTCTGGGCAGCCTGGGGAGGAGTGGGGAGATGGGCGATGGCACCGTGGCCAGGCCGGAGCCACCCCATGGCCACTGCCTGGGGTGCCTACCACGGTGGCCTCATGGCCCGCCACGGTGCCCTGTACCTGTGCCACACCGAGGTGTGGGTCACTCATATGGAAGAAGAGGGGCAGCAGCCCCTGGCGTGCCAGCTGCTTCATCTGCTGCCTCTCACTGCCTACTGTCCGGCCCAGCAGCTCCCCAAAGAGCCGCATGGCCAGTTCCCGCACCGTGCTGACCTCCTGCGGGGGCAAGCACAGCAACCTCAGCCGCGGTGGGCGGGGGGAGAACCACAAAGGGCCTCCTACCAGCTCCCCACCACCATCCTCACGTTGGGAAAGAGGGGCAGGAGGTCGTGGGCCAGCTGCACAGCCAGGGGGCTGATTTGCCGCGGCTCGGCATGGTGCAGCACGTTGCGCAGCACGGCCAGGGCCTTGGCGTCCATCTCCCCATCGGCATCCTGCAGCCGCTCCACCACATCTGGGATCACCTTCAGCATCTTCCTTGCCTGCAGGGAGACATGCAGCATTTTCCTCATTCCACTGGTGGCAGAAGTGCTCGGGACACAGGCACCGGCGGCGAGAGCTCACTCACTGTGGAGGGTCTTCCAGAGAGGGTGAGGAGGCCACGGAGTGCCAGCCAGCGCATGACCTGGCGCTCATTGCCCAGCCGCACCTGGCAGAGGCTCAGCGCCACCTCATCGGCCAGCACACACAGATCGGGACACCGCAGCAGCTGCAACGGCAAAGGGCCGGGGTGGCACAGGGACTCATGGCCACCCCCAGGACTAGGACCCCAGTGCGTGATATGGCATCCCTGCTGCCACCTCCCACTTGGCCCAGCCCCAGCCCCAGCCCCAGCAGCAGCGCTGCATCCCCAGCCCCACGCCCTACCCCTTGTCCTCATCCTCATCCTCACCCCCCGGCCCTAGCCCCGGCCCCACGTCCCCAGCCTGGGCCACAGCCCCTCTTCTCCAGCCCCATCTGAATCCCCTCAGCCATGACCCCCACCCCACCCCCCGTCCCTATCCCCACATCCTACCTCGATGAGGAAGGCCATAGAGGGGATCTCCAGGCACTTGTCCTTGTCCCTCAGGGCCAGGCTGAGGTTCAGGAAGATCTTGGCACGCTCCTCCAGAGGGTTCCCCTGCATCTGCCTGGCAATGGACAGGAGAGGCAGCATGGCAGCCAAGACAGATGGGCAAACTGCACCAGGAGCCCGTGGGGCCGCCAGAGTGGGATGAGGGGCCAGGGAGGGCAGGGGGCTCACCTGGCCAGCAAGGCAACCCCTGTCAGGTGGGTCCCGGGCCGACTGATCATCTCCCAGCCGCCCTGCCCTTCCATGGCAGTGACCTGCTCCCCGTAGCCAGTGCAGCACAGCAGGGCCTGCATGGCTTGCACGGCCACCCTGCCCGGGGAAAAGAGCACTGGTTTATCACTCCGTACTCTGGCATGGGCAGCAGGGGACGGGCCTGGGGGACTGGGTACCTGACAGGCCTGGGAGGCATGAGTTTGCCCTCGTGGTTGAAGGCAGGGATGTCCTCTTGCGCCTCGATGAGGGCAAAGGACAGCTGGAAGAGGAGGGCCAGGAAGAGGCGGGGGAAGAGCGCCTTCACCTCCTGTTTGCAAGCGTGCTGCAGGAGGATGATGTTCAGTGCCCGGGTCACCTGCAAAAAAAAGTCAATGACAGCCCTTGCTAGTACCACAGCTACATGCACGACGAGGCCTCCCTCTGGGGCAACTCACAGTCAGCGGGAGGATGCAGGTGAGGTCCTGCGCGGTGGTGCCTGGCTTGCAGAGGGGCCGGTGCTGCAGCATGCAGAGCAGCTCCTGCAGCACCCTCTCAGCTGCCAGCGACTGGGAGGCCATCAGCACCCACATGGCCACGGCAACACTGTGAACCCGAGCCAGAAAGGCTTGGCTCAGCATCCCACGATCCCGCTCACCCGTTCCGGGGCTGGCCGACCCGGTGGCTCTACGAGGCCTGGAGGGAGCCCAGCTCCAGCCCTGGGGCTGCTGCACTCAGGCTGGCAACGTGGCAGGCGTACCTGTCACAGGCTGGGGAGCAGCTCAGCAGGCCAGTGACCACTTCACTCGGGTAGCGGCATGCCAGGTGGAGAAGGAAGGGCTTGAGGATGTCCTGGGCTGCGGCCTCACGGATGCACGGCAGGTTCTCATAGATATGCACCACAGCCAGCTGCACCTGCAAGGGACACGGGTTGGCAGCAGCTTGCTGCCACAGGGAAACTGCTGCCAGATTCACGCTCTGCTTGAGAGCCCTGGGTTTGAGGACCATTGCCAGCGGGCTGGAGGCTTACGTGCTCTGGCTTGGCGGCGCAGTATCCCATCATATCCTCGAGCATACGGGTTGCCGCTGCGGTGTCATAGGCACTCGTGCTTTTCATGCCCTCGAGGGCCACGAGGACCGCATCTGTCTGCGAGGCCTCCTGCGAGGCCTCCGTGGAGCAGCTGCGGGGTCCGTCCTCCTTCTTGACCCAGGCCTCCATGGGGCGGCTGGGGGGACGGTCCTCATCCCCAGCCCATACCGCCGTGGGGCAGCGAGGGGGTCTCTGCACCATGCTGGGGCCGGGGCCCAGGCGAGACACAAAGACACAGTGGGGAAGGCGAGGTCCTTCACGGGGCCGTGGGGCCACGCCGGGGGGTGGCTGAGGGAGCTCCCTGGGGAGATCCCAGCCGTCTCCTCCCCACGCACTGAGGTGACACCGTGGGGCACCAGGTGACACCGTGGAGACCATGGGGGTCACAATGGGGGGGGTGGCAGGAGTCACAAAGGGCCCCGACATCACCCTTGGCTGGTCTCTGCTGCAGCTCCCGGCAGCAATGTGTCCCCAGGGGCTGGCTGGGGGGTGGGTTGGCGGCGGGGGCGGGCGCTGCTCGTTCGCTAATCACACAAGTGTCCCCTGTGAAGGGCCACCTCTGAGCCGCAGGTTGCCGTGTGGTTCTGAAAAGGGGAGGTTGGTGAGGGGTCCCCAGGTCCCCAGGGGCAGCCAGGGGGCTGGGGCACCTGAGGGCAGCTGGGGCAGGGGCAGCCATGGGGCAAACTGGCGGGGGGAGGAGGCCTAGGTGACCCTGACCCAGGGCAAGCAGGTGCCCCCCGTTGCTGCCCTAAAGCTCCCACTGACACCCCAAATAGCTCCAAACCATTCCCAAACCTTCCTAAAAGCCTCAAATACCCCCAGACTGCTCAAGTGCCCCCCCTCCAAGACCCAGAAAGACACACTGAAACCTGCCACAGAGGCTCCAAAATGCCTTCAGACTTTGCTTCCGAGGGCCAAAATCCGCCCAATAGCCCACACTGCTGCCTAAACACCCCCAAAACTTCCACAGGGCCCCCAGACATGCAAATCCTGCCCCGGGGCTGGTACTGGCAGCAGACAGGAGGGCTCCCCGCCACCTACTTCCCTCCAGGTCTTGCTGCCCTGAGAGGGAGACCACGATTGAGGGTTCCCCCCTTTCCCTAGCACTGGCAATTCCCCTCCATCCCTCCCTCCTCTTTTGCCCTTCTGCCCCTCTGCATGCCCCGTACCTCTCCATGCCTGCCCACCTCTCTGTCTGTCCCTGCCTTCAGCTACCACACTGCTCTTCCCCCCTCTCTTCACGTGGCCATCTCTCCCCCTCTTCATCACCCACCTCCATCCCTCTTCACCTTCCTCCATCCTACTGTTTGTGCATCCTGCCTGTCTGACTCTCCAGCCCTCTTCTCCTCTCTTCCACGCCCCATCCCTCTCTCTCCAGCCTCCATCCATCTCGTGGGCTCTCCAGCCTTCCAGTTCTCTTTCACACCCTCTGTCCAGTTCCCCCTCCTCTAGTCTTCTGGCCACCTCTACATCCCTCTTGTCCACCCTTCTGCTCCCCATTCCTCTGCCCAGCCCTCTGGCCCTCTCTTTCTGGCCTTCCGTCCTCCTCTCAAGCTCTCTTTCAACCTTTGCAGCCATCTGTCTGCCTCTCCATGCCCCTCTTTCCTCTTTTCTCTCTCTCTGTCCAACTCCCCCCTCCATCTTTTCTCTCTCTCTATTCCTCTGTCCACCTCTACATCCCTCTTCTCTTCTCTTCTCTTCTCTTCTGCTCCCCATTCTCTGTGTGGTCCTGCATCCTTCCCTCAGCTCCCCCTCTCCCTCTTTTTCTCTGGGCCTCCATCCTTCTCTTTCTTTCCCCATCCCTCCTCCCAGCTCTCTCTCCCTATCGCTCTCTCCCTGTCCCTCTGTCCAGCTCTGGCAGGCCCTGGCACCATGGGGCACTCACCCACCTCGGCTGGGGTGGAGGAAGAGTCTGGGCAGGGTGAGTGGGGCCTTCAGCACTCACAAGGATATACCCTGTCTCTTCCTTGTACTAACAAACAAAGAAGGTCTAGTTGGAGATGTGAAGGTTGGGGGCAGCCTTGGCTGCAGTGACCATGAGATGGTGGAGTTCAGGATCCTACGAGGAGGGAGCAGGGCAATAAGTAGGATTGCGACGCTGGACTTGAGGAGAGCTAACTTTGGCCTCTTGAGGGACCTACTTAGGGGAATCTCATGGGGTAGGGCCCTAGAAGGAAGAGGGGTCCAAGAAAGCTGGTTAATATTCAAGCATCACTTCCTCCAGGCTCAAGATCAGTGCATCCCTCTGAGGAAGAAGTCGAGCAAAGCGGGCAGGAGACCTGCATGGCTGAGCAAGGAACTCCTGGCCAAACTCCAACACAAGAAGGAAGTGTACAGAATGTGGCAAAGGGGACAGGCCGCTTGGGAGGAATACAGTGACGTTGTCAGAGTGTGCAGGGATGCGACAAGGAAGGCTAAGGCCCATTTGGAATTAAATCTGGCAAGGGATGTCAAGGACAACAAGAAGGCCTTCTTCAAATACATCAACAGCAAAAGGAAGACTAGGGAAAATGTGGGCCCGCTGCTGAATGGGGCGGCTGCCCTGGTGACGAAGGATACAGAGAAGGCAGAGTTATTGAATGCTGCCTTTGTTTCAGTCTTCACTGCTAAGGCCAGTCCTCAGGAATTCCAGACCTTGGAGACAAGAGAGGAAGGCTGGAGAAAGGAAGACTCTCCCTTGGTGGAGGAGGATGAGGTCAGAGATCTTTTGTCCAAACTTGACATCCATAAATCCATGGGCCCCGATGGGATGCACCCACGCGTGCTGAGGGAGCTGGCGGATGTTATCGCTAGGCCACTCTCCATCCTCTTGGAAAGGTCCTGGAGATCAGGAGAGGTGCCTGAGGACTGGAAGAAAGCCAATGTCACGCCAGTCTTCCACAAGGGCAAGAAGGAGGAGCCAGGAAACTCCAGGCCTGTCAGCCTCCCCTCCATCCCTGGCAAGGTGATGGAACAGCTCCTCCTGGAGGTCCTCACTAAGCATGCGGAGGACAAGAAGGTGATCAGGAGTAGTCAGCATGGATTCACCAAAGGGAAATCATGCTTGACCAATCTGATAGCCTTCTATGACGGAATGACTGGCTGGGTAGATGAGGGCAGAGCAGTGGATGTTGTCTTTCTGGACTTGAGCAAGGCTTTTGACACTGTCTCCCATGCCATCCTCCTAGGTAAGCTCAGGAAGTGTGGGCTAGATGAGTGGACGGTGAGGTGGCTTGAGAACTGGCTGGATGGCCGAGCTCCGAGGGTTGTGGTGAATGGCGCAGAGTCAAGTTGGAGGCCTGTGGCTAGTGGTGTCCCCCAGGGGTCAGTCCTGGGTCCAGTCTTGTTCAATATATTCATCAATGACCTGGAGGAAGGGACAGAGTGCACCCTCAGCAAGTTTGCTGCTGATACTAAACTGGGGGGAGAGGCTAACACCCCAGAAGACTGTGCTGCCATTCAGAGGGACCTGGACAGGCTGGAGAGGTGGGTGGAGAGGAACCTCCTGAAGTTCAACAAAGGCAAGTGCAAGGTCCTGCACCTAGGCAGGAATAATCCCACGCACCAGTACAGGCTGGGGGTTGACCTGCTGGAAAGTAGCTCTGCCGAGAAGGACCTGGGAGTGCTGGTGGACAACAAGTTAAACATGAGCCAGCAGTGTGCCCTTGTGGCCACTTGTGGCCTTGTGGCCATGCTGGGCTGCATTAGGCAGAGTGTGGGAGGCAGGTTAGAGGGACCTGTCTGGGATGTTGATTGTGAGGTCAATTCCTTACATCAGCTGCAGTGGCCGTTAGCATGTGGGGCAGCAGGGAGGTGTTGTGAGGTCATCAAGAGTGTTGGAAAACTCCCAGCAGCAGAGAGGAGAGCTCAGGTGGAAGAGAGAAGCGAAGCACAGGAAGGTGGGAGGAGGACAGTGCAGGGATGATGATGTTGCTTCCTTTGCCCTGTGGCAAGCTCTTTGGGATTGAAGCTGTAACGGTGCTACAAGGATGACGTTCAGATTTGTGCGATACGGTCCCTTGTCAACCGAAATGGATTATGTGTCCTCTGGAGCAGTCACATAGGACCACGGGCCAGCTGGATAGGAGGGATTCCCTGGCACAACCCCATTCAGGGACTCTCATCCAACCCAGCTGAAGGTGCTGTTGCAAGGACACCTGTGGTGGAGGCTACCATCAACAGCCAGACAGCAGCCAACTATCCTGTTCCAGAGGTTTGGATTCCCCACATGAGCCTTACCCTAAGCAGAAGATCCCAGTGAATTAGATTTTTGTTTTAAAACAAACACTCTGTCCATGACTGTCTGTGAAGCAAATACCTCACTGTGATGCATCACCTTCTGGCACTGGACTCAGGCACTTGCATGTTGCCCCTCTGCTCCTGCTGTGGGCTCTGCATGGAGCTTCAGAGCAGGCATGCTGTCTCCTACAGCCAAGGCCAGAGATTTGGCTTTGAGTCTGCCTGGCAGGCTTTGGCCTGGCAAATGTCTCCTGGGGATCCCAGAGCCGTCATCCTGGCGATGGAACAGGGCCACGTCTTCATTTTGTCCCTCTTTGTCTGTTTCTGGCCCACGTCCGGGTGTGTGTGCGTAGTGCCATTTCTGCAGCTGAGCAGAGGGGTCCTTGTGCGAGTGCTTGGGGAGAGCATGACCTTGGGTGGGGGCTGAGCCAAGGCTTGCATCTCCCTGTGGGGTGGGGCAGGGCAGGGGCTGGTGCAGCCCCAGGGCTGGCTGAGTGGGTGCTCACCCCAGAGCAGAGGGGTCGACGGGGCAGAGCAGGGAGCCCGTGTTGCTCTTCTCCACCCTTACTGTGAGAAGCCCACGGGAGAAGAGCGTTCCCAGAGTGAGATTCCACGGAGGTGGGTAATGCACGTGGGCACTCTAACCACAACCCCCGTCCCCATGAGAAATCCCCTCTTCTACTGGGCTCAGGCTCCAGCCCTGCATGTCCCACAGGGGGAGATGGGCCAGGACTGGGCAGGAAGGGGGATGTCTCGGTGCAGGGGCTGCAAGCAGGGAGGCTCCAACTCCCAGGGCCAGAGGTGGTGTTTGAGCCCCAGCTCCTCCCAGAGCCCCCATGGTCACCCCACCCCTGCCCTGCCACCCTGGGGATGTGCTTGTGATAGCACGGGTGTCCCCTGGCAGAGAGCAGCGCACGTGCGGCCAGAGCCAGGCAGAGCAGGGCTGCGTCCCCAGGAAGGGCCAGGCAGAGCAGGGCAGACCCTGAGCAGGACCAGTGCAGCCCAGCTCTCCTGCAGCGCAGCCAAGGGCTGGACACGGCCCCAAGTCCTGCGCTCCCCGCAGCCATGCAAGTCCCAGAGCCCAGGCTTGTGCAGGGCCCCTGAGCAGCTCCAAGGGGAGAGCCTGGGAGCACTGAGGGGAAGAGCAAGAGCTGGCCCTTGGCCACACTGTGCTGTGGCCCTGAGGTGTAAATGTCAGCCTCTTCCACAGCTCGGTGGGTGCAGAGCTTCAGGACAGAAGAGGCTGGTGCAGGACCAGGTGCCTGCAGAGCAGGTGCTCCAGCAAGGAGGTGTGTGCCCCAGAGCAAGAGCCCCTCTGCGCCCTCGGGTCCCCCTGCCCTGGCTCACGCAGCCCTGCTGGGACTGAGCCCTGAGGCCAGTGGGACAGAGAAAGGAAAGAGAAAAAGGCAAAGTAAAAAAAAGGGGAGCATAACAACTGCAGTGTAAGGAAGGAAAACTAAAGCCAGGAAAAATTCTGCTCTCAGAACCTGCAAGTCTAGACACAGACTCCCAGACTCTTTTGCATATTGCTTTAGATAGATAGGAATATAGATATACATAACAGCCACAGATATAGATGCATTTGGTGACTCTTTCCCCCATTCCAGGACATCTCTCCGAGTAGCTCAGGTGTCAGCTCAATGAGGGAAAGGAAATGAGCCAGGGCGAAAGAGGAGGGTGTTTCTGTGTGTTTGGCCTCAGTTCCACTGCCTGTCAGTGTGTGGCAAGGGCAACCCATCAGGAAGAGCCAGCAGGGTGCGGAGAGCCCCCGGATGGAGGAGGGAACGCAGTTTGGGTGCCAGATGCTGCACAGCCGTGGAACCCTTTTCCCTGCTCAAGTCCTGTGTGAGAGGTTGCTTGCCTGTGGGCACCAGGGTGCAGCTGGTTAAAAACCTGGCCTAGGAACAGGCTCAGCTCCCATTGGCGCCCGCTTTAGGAACAGACATGAAATCTTCTCACCGTGGACATGTGCCCCTGTGAACATCCTTGGGGCTGGGCCTGTGCCAAGGCTGAGGGCTGAACCATGACTTTGGGCTGGAGCCTGCATGGTGTTGTGATCCCTTCTCCAGCCCACTGCCCTCTCCCTCCTCTGCCTCCTGCACTGCTCAAGGAAACGTCCTCTCTCATCATTGCCTGCTCCCATCCCCTGCACCCTGCACGCAGATATTCCCCTGCACTGACCCAAACTGGTGGCCCAGGTGAGGCAGCTCCTTCTTGTGTCCCTGCAGCCCAGAAGCGGGAGGGCAGAGGGGTGGGGGTGGATGGGAGGCAGGAGGAGGGGGGGGTCCCCGCGCTGCCCAGGGCCCTGCTGCCTCACAGCCCCTGCCGGGAAGGAGCCAGCTCTGGGCTGTGCCAGGAGTGCTCGGGGCTCTGTGAGTACCATGGCAGCCAGGAGCAGCCCCCAGGAAGGGGAGAGCCTGTGGAGGTGGAGGAGGGGAAATCCCAGGCCCTGCACCCGAGCAAGCTGCTCTGTGCCATGCACTGGGGCAGCAGGAAGCAGAGCTCCCTCCCAGCCACTCTGGGGAGGTGATCCCCAGGCAATGAGCCCCTCCCTCTGGGGCTGGCTGGGGTGTTCAGGGCCCTGCTCTCACCTCTGGCTCCCGCCTGTGCGACTACAGCCCAGGGCTAAACCTGTCACTGCACTTCTGCGGTGGTCTCTGTGCCTTGGGACCAGGGTGGCCCAGGCAGAGCCCCCGGGAAAGGAGCAAGCAGGGCCACTCCTAGGCTGTGGACGCTGGCCCTCCCTTCCCAGAGGGGCGTTACGGGACCCTACAGAGAGACCCATTTTGGCTGGAAACTGTGTGTGTGGTTTCCAGGATGGAAATGTCTCCGCCAGCAGGAATACTCTCCAGCTGGGCTGGTCACCAGTATCCCACTCCAGGGACCACGGACACTTGCAGGTGCCCAGCCTGTCCCCGAGCCTGCTGCTCCTGAGACGTGCCCCTTCCCCACTGCCGGGTCTTGGTGCTTTGCTCTCCCTGATCAGCCTCAGGGAGACACCCTGACCCCTGGGAAGGGAAGCACCACATCTGGCTCAAAACCCCAAAGGCTTTCATAAGAACAAATAGCAACGAGCAGTGTAAAAGTAGAGAATTAAAAATAGAGGGAACACAGAGCTCTTTCTGCTACCGCTGTGAGAAGGGAGACTGGTCTCTGGCACTGCAGACGGGCCCTGCAGATGCCCCCAGCAGGGGAGAGGGGTTTTGGAAGGGTCCATCGCCAGGGGGTGCTGCATGCTTTGTGGGTGTTGGTGCTGCACCTGGCTGTGGGCATGACAGGAGGAGCCATGGGGGACCCCAGAGGAGGAGACACCGAGGAACTTGTGGGGGGACCCGGAGGAAGCATCGTGCACCTCGCCAAGGACCCCATGCCCCAGAAGAGCTGTGGGGGACCCCTACGTCCTAGAGGAGGAGGAAGAGGAGGCACCGGTCTGGAGGCAACACTGCTGGAGACATCCAGAGCCCTGTATGGATTGTGGGTGTCTGGGGAGATGCTGGAGGTGCTGGGCATGGGACGCAGCGCCACATGCAGGATTGGGGAGCCCTGTGGCTCAGGGGCAACTGTATGGGGGAGGGGGGGAGCAGGGCTTGAGGAGGCTCTGTGGGGATTCAGACCGGCCATTCTTGGGGTACTAAGGAGCGCCAAAAGGTGCACAGAGGGACCTGGGGCGTACCGAAAGGGGCACAGATGTGCCCTGATGGGACTGCAGGGCGACTCACATGCCTTCAGATGCCCCAGAGGTGGTGGTGAGTGCAGCAGCTTGCTTGCTTTGCCTTTGGGTTTGCCGCAGGGCCCCACAAGCACGCACACTCCCATGCCCTCCGTCCCCTCCTGCTCTCCAGCTGTATCCGCCTGCTCTCCATGGCATCTGTGCTCCTCCTCCCACACTCACCCTGCAGCCCTCACCAGCCCCATCTGCCCCAGCCTTCCAGGTGAGCACAAGACAAAGCTTTTTAATACGGGCATGGGCAAACACAGGAACAGGACTTCCCAGGCAGACTGTGGTGTCTTCATCCTTGTGCAAGCCCAGTGGGACGTGGCCCGGAGGCACCTGCTCTGCTGAATGTGCTCTGCACAGGGGGCGGGCTGGCAATTGGGGGACGCCGAATTATGGGATGCTCAGTCCGCGCCGGCCCCTGGGCCTGGGTGCCACCGCTGCCAGGCTCTCCGCAGACGGGCGCGCAGGGCTTGGAAGGGGAAGCCTGGTGGCGGTGCTTTCCTGGGCGCTCGGAGGACGAAGACTGTGGATATTGCCAGGCAGCGGACTGTGGGGCTGCTGTCCTTGTCCAAGCGCTGAAGGACTGAGATGGGAGGAAAGAGAGCAGCGATCAAGCCCTGTATCAGCAGAGACCCCAGGCCCCTCCTCAAGAGAGGGCCAAGAGAGAGCAGGGCACAAGGGGATCTGTCTGTGCTCAGTGATCCCCCAGATGCCCCCCAGATTCCCTTCAGGAAAGGTATGCAAGAGCCCTCCGGCCTGGCGCAGGCCATGGGTGCCCTCTGCATAGTCAAAAACACCGGCCCTCAAATACGCCGGACATTCCCTCCGTCTCCAGCCCCGGCCTCCTCCCGCCAGCCCCGGCCGACCCCGCGTGCCCTACGCACGGCTGCACATCTCCTCCAGCTCCTTTTCGCGCCAGTCCAGGAGCTGAGCAGCAAGCCCTAGGCACACACAGCCCATCACAAGGTGAGACCCAGCCAGGGGAGAGGGATTTGGGGCTGGGGAGAGAGACGTGGGCAGTGGGGAGACGGACCTGGGCACTGGGAGAGGAACCTAGCGCTGGGGAGAGAGACGTGGGCAGTGGGGAGACGGACCTGGGCACTGGGACAGGAACCTAGCGCTTGGGAGAGGGACTCAGGGGCAGTGGGGAGACGGATCTAGAGAGTGGGAAGAGGGTCCCACATGTTGGGGAGAAGGATCCAAGCATTAAGGAGTGGGTCCTGGGGGGTTGGGGAGGGGGAGCCAGGGGCTGGGGAGGGGGAGCCAGGGGCTGGGGAGAGGGAGCCAGGGGCTGGGGAGAGGGACATGGGGCCTGAGGAGAAGGACCTTGGGGCTGGGGAGAGGGTTGTGGGTGTCCGGAGGGGTCTCACCGATGAAGCGCACAGCCTGCTCGCGCAGAGTGGCCCGGGGGTCCTCCAGGTACCGGCAGCTGCAGCTGACATACTCGCTGGCTACGGGCCCAGCCTTCCGCAGCTGCAGAGACCCCCCAGTACGGGTGTTGGCACTGCCAGGCCTGTCCCCCTCCCTGGGACACCCGCCCCCCTCTCTAGGACAGGCGTTGGCAACTTTGGGCCCATCCCCCCTCCCAGGACAGGCGCGGGCACAACCGGGACAGGGGCTAACACAGCTGGGACACGTGCTGTCACTGCTGGAAAAGGTGTTGGCACAGAAGGGACAGTGGCTGGCACCAGCAGCACTGCCAGGAGAGGTGCTGGCACCTCCAGGACATTCCCAGCGGGTACAGCTGGGAGAGAGGCTGGCTCCACCAGGAAAGATGCTGGCACGGGGGCTGGCTCCACCAGGAGAGGTGCTGGCACCGTTGGGACGGGGGCCAGCACCACCAGGTCAGGCCTGCCACTGCTTGGGCCTCCTCACCAGGCATTCGCCGATGTGCCAGGTCTGCACCGTCTTGGCCAGCTTCCGGAGCTGCTTCCAGCTGAGGAGCTTTGCGGCCTCCATGAGGGCTGTCTGGGCAGCCTGGGGAGGAGTGGGGAGATGGGCGATGGCACCGTGGCCAGGCCGGAGCCACCCCATGGCCACTGCCTGGGGTGCCTACCACGGTGGCCTCATGGCCCGCCACGGTGCCCTGTACCTGTGCCACACCGAGGTGTGGGTCACTCATATGGAAGAAGAGGGGCAGCAGCCCCTGGCGTGCCAGCTGCTTCATCTGCTGCCTCTCGCTGCCTACTGTCCGGCCCAGCAGCTCCCCAAAGAGCCGCATGGCCAGTTCCCGCACCGTGCTGACCTCCTGCGGGGGCAAGCACAGCAACCTCAGCCGCGGTGGGCGGGGGGAGAACCACAAAGGGCCTCCTACCAGCTCCCCACCACCATCCTCACGTTGGGAAAGAGGGGCAGGAGGTCGTGGGCCAGCTGCACAGCCAGGGGGCTGATTTGCCGCGGCTCGGCGTGGTGCAGCACGTTGCGCAGCACGGCCAGGGCCTTGGCGTCCATCTCCCCATCGGCATCCTGCAGCCGCTCCACCACATCTGGGATCACCTTCAGCATCTTCCTTGCCTGCAGGGAGACATGCAGCATTTTCCTCATTCCACTGGTGGCAGAAGTGCTCGGGACACAGGCACCGGCGGCGAGAGCTCACTCACTGTGGAGGGTCTTCCAGAGAGGGTGAGGAGGCCACGGAGTGCCAGCCAGCGCATGACCTGGCGCTCATTGCCCAGCCGCACCTGGCAGAGGCTCAGCGCCACCTCATCGGCCAGCACACACAGATCGGGACACCGCAGCAGCTGCAACGGCAAAGGGCCGGGGTGGCACAGGGACTCATGGCCACCCCCAGGACTAGGACCCCAGTGCGTGATATGGCATCCCTGCTGCCACCTCCCACTTGGCCCAGCCCCAGCCCCAGCCCCAGCAGCAGCGCTGCATCCCCAGCCCCACGCCCTACCCCTTGTCCTCATCCTCATCCTCACCCCCCGGCCCTAGCCCCGGCCCCACGTCCCCAGCCTGGGCCACAGCCCCTCTTCTCCAGCCCCATCTGAATCCCCTCAGCCATGACCCCCACCCCACCCCCCGTCCCTATCCCCACATCCTACCTCGATGAGGAAGGCCATAGAGGGGATCTCCAGGCACTTGTCCTTGTCCCTCAGGGCCAGGCTGAGGTTCAGGAAGATCTTGGCACGCTCCTCCAGAGGGTTCCCCTGCATCTGCCTGGCAATGGACAGGAGAGGCAGCATGGCAGCCAAGACAGATGGGCAAACTGCACCAGGAGCCCGTGGGGCCGCCAGAGTGGGATGAGGGGCCAGGGAGGGCAGGGGGCTCACCTGGCCAGCAAGGCAACCCCTGTCAGGTGGGTCCCGGGCCGACTGATCATCTCCCAGCCGCCCTGCCCTTCCATGGCAGTGACCTGCTCCCCGTAGCCAGTGCAGCACAGCAGGGCCTGCATGGCTTGCACGGCCACCCTGCCCGGGGAAAAGAGCACTGGTTTATCACTCCGTACTCTGGCATGGGCAGCAGGGGACGGGCCTGGGGGACTGGGTACCTGACAGGCCTGGGAGGCATGAGTTTGCCCTCGTGGTTGAAGGCAGGGATGTCCTCTTGCGCCTCGATGAGGGCAAAGGACAGCTGGAAGAGGAGGGCCAGGAAGAGGCGGGGGAAGAGCGCCTTCACCTCCTGTTTGCAAGCGTGCTGCAGGAGGATGATGTTCAGTGCCCGGGTCACCTGCAAAAAAAAGTCAATGACAGCCCTTGCTAGTACCACAGCTACATGCACGACGAGGCCTCCCTCTGGGGCAACTCACAGTCAGCGGGAGGATGCAGGTGAGGTCCTGCGCGGTGGTGCCTGGCTTGCAGAGGGGCCGGTGCTGCAGCATGCAGAGCAGCTCCTGCAGCACCCTCTCAGCTGCCAGCGACTGGGAGACCATCAGCACCCACATGGCCACGGCAACACTGTGAACCCGAGCCAGAAAGGCTTGGCTCAGCATCCCATGATCCCGCTCACCCGTTCCGGGGCTGGCCGACCCGGTGGCTCTACGAGGCCTGGAGGGAGCCCAGCTCCAGCCCTGGGGCTGCTGCACTCAGGCTGGCAACGTGGCAGGCGTACCTGTCACAGGCTGGGGAGCAGCTCAGCAGGCCAGTGACCACTTCACTCGGGTAGCGGCATGCCAGGTGGAGAAGGAAGGGCTTGAGGATGTCCTGGGCTGCGGCCTCACGGATGCACGGCAGGTTCTCATAGATATGCACCACAGCCAGCTGCACCTGCAAGGGACACGGGTTGGCAGCAGCTTGCTGCCACAGGGAAACTGCTGCCAGATTCACGCTCTGCTTGAGAGCCCTGGGTTTGAGGACCATTGCCAGCGGGCTGGAGGCTTACGTGCTCTGGCTTGGCGGCACAGTATCCCATCATATCCTCGAGCATACGGGTTGCCGCTGCGGTGTCATAGGCACTCGTGCTTTTCATGCCCTCGAGGGCCACGAGGACCGCATCTGTCTGCGAGGCCTCCTGCGAGGCCTCCGTGGAGCAGCTGCGGGGTCCGTCCTCCTTCTTGACCCAGGCCTCCATGGGGCGGCTGGGGGGACGGTCCTCATCCCCAGCCCATACCGCCGTGGGGCAGCGAGGGGGTCTCTGCACCATGCTGGGGCCGGGGCCCAGGCGAGACACAAAGACACAGTGGGGAAGGCGAGGTCCTTCACGGGGCCGTGGGGCCACGCCGGGGGGTGGCTGAGGGAGCTCCCTGGGGAGATCCCAGCCGTCTCCTCCCCACGCACTGAGGTGACACCGTGGGGCACCAGGTGACACCGTGGAGACCATGGGGGTCACAATGGGGGGGGTGGCAGGAGTCACAAAGGGCCCCGACATCACCCTTGGCTGGTCTCTGCTGCAGCTCCCGGCAGCAATGTGTCCCCAGGGGCTGGCTGGGGGGTGGGTTGGCGGCGGGGGTGGGCGCTGCTCGTTCGCTAATCACACAAGTGTCCCCTGTGAAGGGCCACCTCTGAGCCGCAGGTTGCCGTGTGGTTCTGAAAAGGGGAGGTTGGTGAGGGGTCCCCAGGTCCCCAGGGGCAGCCAGGGGGCTGGGGCACCTGAGGGCAGCTGGGGCAGGGGCAGCCATGGGGCAAACTGGCGGGGGGAGGAGGCCTAGGTGACCCTGACCCAGGGCAAGCAGGTGCCCCCCGTTGCTGCCCTAAAGCTCCCACTGACACCCCAAATAGCTCCAAACCATTCCCAAACCTTCCTAAAAGCCTCAAATACCCCCAGACTGCTCAAGTGCCCCCCCTCCAAGACCCAGAAAGACACACTGAAACCTGCCACAGAGGCTCCAAAATGCCTTCAGACTTTGCTTCCGAGGGCCAAAATCCGCCCAATAGCCCACACTGCTGCCTAAACACCCCCAAAACTTCCACAGGGCCCCCAGACATGCAAATCCTGCCCCGGGGCTGGTACTGGCAGCAGACAGGAGGGCTCCCCGCCACCTACTTCCCTCCAGGTCTTGCTGCCCTGAGAGGGAGACCACGATTGAGGGTTCCCCCCTTTCCCTAGCACTGGCAATTCCCCTCCATCCCTCCCTCCTCTTTTGCCCTTCTGCCCCTCTGCATGCCCCGTACCTCTCCATGCCTGCCCACCTCTCTGTCTGTCCCTGCCTTCAGCTACCACACTGCTCTTCCCCCCTCTCTTCACGTGGCCATCTCTCCCCCTCTTCATCACCCACCTCCATCCCTCTTCACCTTCCTCCATCCTACTGTTTGTGCATCCTGCCTGTCTGACTCTCCAGCCCTCTTCTCCTCTCTTCCACGCCCCATCCCTCTCTCTCCAGCCTCCATCCATCTCGTGGGCTCTCCAGCCTTCCAGTTCTCTTTCACACCCTCTGTCCAGTTCCCCCTCCTCTAGTCTTCTGGCCACCTCTACATCCCTCTTGTCCACCCTTCTGCTCCCCATTCCTCTGCCCAGCCCTCTGGCCCTCTCTTTCTGGCCTTCCGTCCTCCTCTCAAGCTCTCTTTCAACCTTTGCAGCCATCTGTCTGCCTCTCCATGCCCCTCTTTCCTCTTTTCTCTCTCTCTGTCCAACTCCCCCCTCCATCTTTTCTCTCTCTCTATTCCTCTGTCCACCTCTACATCCCTCTTCTCTTCTCTTCTCTTCTCTTCTGCTCCCCATTCTCTGTGTGGTCCTGCATCCTTCCCTCAGCTCCCCCTCTCCCTCTTTTTCTCTGGGCCTCCATCCTTCTCTTTCTTTCCCCATCCCTCCTCCCAGCTCTCTCTCCCTATCGCTCTCTCCCTGTCCCTCTGTCCAGCTCTGGCAGGCCCTGGCACCATGGGGCACTCACCAACCTCGGCTGGGGTGGAGGAAGAGTCTGGGCAGGGTGAGTGGGGCCTTCAGCACTCACAAGGATATACCCTGTCTCTTCCTTGTACTAACAAACAAAGAAGGTCTAGTTGGAGATGTGAAGGTTGGGGGCAGCCTTGGCTGCAGTGACCATGAGATGGTGGAGTTCAGGATCCTACGAGGAGGGAGCAGGGCAATAAGTAGGATTGCGACGCTGGACTTGAGGAGAGCTAACTTTGGCCTCTTGAGGGACCTACTTAGGGGAATCTCATGGGGTAGGGCCCTAGAAGGAAGAGGGGTCCAAGAAAGCTGGTTAATATTCAAGCATCACTTCCTCCAGGCTCAAGATCAGTGCATCCCTCTGAGGAAGAAGTCGAGCAAAGCGGGCAGGAGACCTGCATGGCTGAGCAAGGAACTCCTGGCCAAACTCCAACACAAGAAGGAAGTGTACAGAATGTGGCAAAGGGGACAGGCCGCTTGGGAGGAATACAGTGACGTTGTCAGAGTGTGCAGGGATGCGACAAGGAAGGCTAAGGCCCATTTGGAATTAAATCTGGCAAGGGATGTCAAGGACAACAAGAAGGCCTTCTTCAAATACATCAACAGCAAAAGGAAGACTAGGGAAAATGTGGGCCCGCTGCTGAATGGGGCGGCTGCCCTGGTGACGAAGGATACAGAGAAGGCAGAGTTATTGAATGCTGCCTTTGTTTCAGTCTTCACTGCTAAGGCCAGTCCTCAGGAATTCCAGACCTTGGAGACAAGAGAGGAAGGCTGGAGAAAGGAAGACTCTCCCTTGGTGGAGGAGGATGAGGTCAGAGATCTTTTGTCCAAACTTGACATCCATAAATCCATGGGCCCCGATGGGATGCACCCACGCGTGCTGAGGGAGCTGGCGGATGTTATCGCTAGGCCACTCTCCATCCTCTTGGAAAGGTCCTGGAGATCAGGAGAGGTGCCTGAGGACTGGAAGAAAGCCAATGTCACGCCAGTCTTCCACAAGGGCAAGAAGGAGGAGCCAGGAAACTCCAGGCCTGTCAGCCTCCCCTCCATCCCTGGCAAGGTGATGGAACAGCTCCTCCTGGAGGTCCTCACTAAGCATGCGGAGGACAAGAAGGTGATCAGGAGTAGTCAGCATGGATTCACCAAAGGGAAATCATGCTTGACCAATCTGATAGCCTTCTATGACGGAATGACTGGCTGGGTAGATGAGGGCAGAGCAGTGGATGTTGTCTTTCTGGACTTGAGCAAGGCTTTTGACACTGTCTCCCATCCCATCCTCCTAGGTAAGCTCAGGAAGTGTGGGCTAGATGAGTGGACGGTGAGGTGGCTTGAGAACTGGCTGGATGGCCGAGCTCCGAGGGTTGTGGTGAATGGCGCAGAGTCAAGTTGGAGGCCTGTGGCTAGTGGTGTCCCCCAGGGGTCAGTCCTGGGTCCAGTCTTGTTCAATATATTCATCAATGACCTGGAGGAAGGGACAGAGTGCACCCTCAGCAAGTTTGCTGATGATACTAAACTGGGGGGAGAGGCTAACACACCAGAAGACTGTGCTGCCATTCAGAGGGACCTGGACAGGCTGGAGAGGTGGGTGGAGAGGAACCTCCTGAAGTTCAACAAAGGCAAGTGCAAGGTCCTGCACCTAGGCAGGAATAATCCCACGCACCAGTACAGGCTGGGGGTTGACCTGCTGGAAAGTAGCTCTGCCGAGAAGGACCTGGGAGTGCTGGTGGACAACAAGTTAAACATGAGCCAGCAGTGTGCCCTTGTGGCCACTTGTGGCCTTGTGGCCATGCTGGGCTGCATTAGGCAGAGTGTGGGAGGCAGGTTAGAGGGACCTGTCTGGGATGTTGATTGTGAGGTCAATTCCTTACATCAGCTGCAGTGGCCGTTAGCATGTGGGGCAGCAGGGAGGTGTTGTGAGGTCATCAAGAGTATTGGAAAACTCCCAGCAGCAGAGAGGAGAGCTCAGGTGGAAGAGAGAAGCGAAGCACAGGAAGGTGGGAGGAGGACAGTGCAGGGATGATGATGTTGCTTCCTTTGCCCTGTGGCAAGCTCTTTGGGATTGAAGCTGTAACGGTGCTACAAGGATGACGTTCAGATTTGTGCGATACGGTCCCTTGTCAACCGAAATGGATTATGTGTCCTCTGGAGCAGTCACATAGGACCACGGGCCAGCTGGATAGGAGGGATTCCCTAGCACAACCCCATTCAGGGACTCTCATCCAACCCAGCTGAAGGTGCTGTTGCAAGGACACCTGTGGTGGAGGCTACCATCAACAGCCAGACAGCAGCCAACTATCCTGTTCCAGAGGTTTGGATTCCCCACATGAGCCTTACCCTAAGCAGAAGATCCCAGTGAATTAGATTTTTGTTTTAAAACAAACACTCTGTCCATGACTGTCTGTGAAGCAAATACCTCACTGTGATGCATCACCTTCTGGCACTGGACTCAGGCACTTGCATGTTGCCCCTCTGCTCCTGCTGTGGGCTCTGCATGGAGCTTCAGAGCAGGCATGCTGTCTCCTACAGCCAAGGCCAGAGATTTGGCTTTGAGTCTGCCTGGCAGGCTTTGGCCTGGCAAATGTCTCCTGGGGATCCCAGAGCCGTCATCCTGGCGATGGAACAGGGCCACGTCTTCATTTTGTCCCTCTTTGTCTGTTTCTGGCCCACGTCCGGGTGTGTGTGCGTAGTGCCATTTCTGCAGCTGAGCAGAGGGGTCCTTGTGCGAGTGCTTGGGGAGAGCATGACCTTGGGTGGGGGCTGAGCCAAGGCTTGCATCTCCCTGTGGGGTGGGGCAGGGCAGGGGCTGGTGCAGCCCCAGGGCTGGCTGAGTGGGTGCTCACCCCAGAGCAGAGGGGTCGACGGGGCAGAGCAGGGAGCCCGTGTTGCTCTTCTCCACCCTTACTGTGAGAAGCCCACGGGAGAAGAGCGTTCCCAGAGTGAGATTCCACGGAGGTGGGTAATGCACGTGGGCACTCTAACCACAACCCCCGTCCCCATGAGAAATCCCCTCTTCTACTGGGCTCAGGCTCCAGCCCTGCATGTCCCACAGGGGGAGATGGGCCAGGACTGGGCAGGAAGGGGGATGTCTCGGTGCAGGGGCTGCAAGCAGGGAGGCTCCAACTCCCAGGGCCAGAGGTGGTGTTTGAGCCCCAGCTCCTCCCAGAGCCCCCATGGTCACCCCACCCCTGCCCTGCCACCCTGGGGATGTGCTTGTGATAGCACGGGTGTCCCCTGGCAGAGAGCAGCGCACGTGCGGCCAGAGCCAGGCAGAGCAGGGCTGCGTCCCCAGGAAGGGCCAGGCAGAGCAGGGCAGACCCTGAGCAGGACCAGTGCAGCCCAGCTCTCCTGCAGCGCAGCCAAGGGCTGGACACGGCCCCAAGTCCTGCGCTCCCCGCAGCCATGCAAGTCCCAGAGCCCAGGCTTGTGCAGGGCCCCTGAGCAGCTCCAAGGGGAGAGCCTGGGAGCACTGAGGGGAAGAGTAAGAGCTGGCCCTTGGCCACACTGTGCTGTGGCCCTGAGGTGTAAATGTCAGCCTCTTCCACAGCTCGGTGGGTGCAGAGCTTCAGGACAGAAGAGGCTGGTGCAGGACCAGGTGCCTGCAGAGCAGGTGCTCCAGCAAGGAGGTGTGTGCCCCAGAGCAAGAGCCCCTCTGCGCCCTCGGGTCCCCCTGCCCTGGCTCACGCAGCCCTGCTGGGACTGAGCCCTGAGGCCAGTGGGACAGAGAAAGGAAAGAGAAAAAGGCAAAGTAAAAAAAAGGGGAGCATAACAACTGCAGTGTAAGGAAGGAAAACTAAAGCCAGGAAAAATTCTGCTCTCAGAACCTGCAAGTCTAGACACAGACTCCCAGACTCTTTTGCATATTGCTTTAGATAGATAGGAATATAGATATACATAACAGCCACAGATATAGATGCATTTGGTGACTCTTTCCCCCATTCCAGGACATCTCTCCGAGTAGCTCAGGTGTCAGCTCAATGAGGGAAAGGAAATGAGCCAGGGCGAAAGAGGAGGGTGTTTCTGTGTGTTTGGCCTCAGTTCCACTGCCTGTCAGTGTGTGGCACGGGCAACCCATCAGGAAGAGCCAGCAGGGTGCGGAGAGCCCCCGGATGGAGGAGGGAACGCAGTTTGGGTGCCAGATGCTGCACAGCCGTGGAACCCTTTTCCCTGCTCAAGTCCTGTGTGAGAGGTTGCTTGCCTGTGGGCACCAGGGTGCAGCTGGTTAAAAACCTGGCCTAGGAACAGGCTCAGCTCCCATTGGCGCCCGCTTTAGGAACAGACATGAAATCTTCTCACCGTGGACATGTGCCCCTGTGAACATCCTTGGGGCTGGGCCTGTGCCAAGGCTGAGGGCTGAACCATGACTTTGGGCTGGAGCCTGCATGGTGTTGTGATCCCTTCTCCAGCCCACTGCCCTCTCCCTCCTCTGCCTCCTGCACTGCTCAAGGAAACGTCCTCTCTCATCATTGCCTGCTCCCATCCCCTGCACCCTGCACGCAGATATTCCCCTGCACTGACCCAAACTGGTGGCCCAGGTGAGGCAGCTCCTTCTTGTGTCCCTGCAGCCCAGAAGCGGGAGGGCAGAGGGGTGGGGGTGGATGGGAGGCAGGAGGAGGGGGGGGGTCCCCGCGCTGCCCAGGGCCCTGCTGCCTCACAGCCCCTGCCGGGAAGGAGCCAGCTCTGGGCTGTGCCAGGAGTGCTCGGGGCTCTGTGAGTACCATGGCAGCCAGGAGCAGCCCCCAGGAAGGGGAGAGCCTGTGGAGGTGGAGGAGGGGAAATCCCAGGCCCTGCACCCGAGCAAGCTGCTCTGTGCCATGCACTGGGGCAGCAGGAAGCAGAGCTCCCTCCCAGCCACTCTGGGGAGGTGATCCCCAGGCAATGAGCCCCTCCCTCTGGGGCTGGCTGGGGTGTTCAGGGCCCTGCTCTCACCTCTGGCTCCCGCCTGTGCGACTACAGCCCAGGGCTAAACCTGTCACTGCACTTCTGCGGTGGTCTCTGTGCCTTGGGACCAGGGTGGCCCAGGCAGAGCCCCCGGGAAAGGAGCAAGCAGGGCCACTCCTAGGCTGTGGACGCTGGCCCTCCCTTCCCAGAGGGGCGTTACGGGACCCTACAGAGAGACCCATTTTGGCTGGAAACTGTGTGTGTGGTTTCCAGGATGGAAATGTCTCCGCCAGCAGGAATACTCTCCAGCTGGGCTGGTCACCAGTATCCCACTCCAGGGACCACGGACACTTGCAGGTGCCCAGCCTGTCCCCGAGCCTGCTGCTCCTGAGACGTGCCCCTTCCCCACTGCCGGGTCTTGGTGCTTTGCTCTCCCTGATCAGCCTCAGGGAGACACCCTGACCCCTGGGAAGGGAAGCACCACATCTGGCTCAAAACCCCAAAGGCTTTCATAAGAACAAATAGCAACGAGCAGTGTAAAAGTAGAGAATTAAAAATAGAGGGAACACAGAGCTCTTTCTGCTACCGCTGTGAGAAGGGAGACTGGTCTCTGGCACTGCAGACGGGCCCTGCAGATGCCCCCAGCAGGGGAGAGGGGTTTTGGAAGGGTCCATCGCCAGGGGGTGCTGCATGCTTTGTGGGTGTTGGTGCTGCACCTGGCTGTGGGCATGACAGGAGGAGCCATGGGGGACCCCAGAGGAGGAGACACCGAGGAACTTGTGGGGGGACCCAGAGGAAGCATCGTGCACCTCGCCAAGGACCCCATGCCCCAGAAGAGCTGTGGGGGACCCCTACGTCCTAGAGGAGGAGGAAGAGGAGGCACCGGTCTGGAGGCAACACTGCTGGAGACATCCAGAGCCCTGTATGGATTGTGGGTGTCTGGGGAGATGCTGGAGGTGCTGGGCATGGGACGCAGCGCCACATGCAGGATTGGGGAGCCCTGTGGCTCAGGGGCAACTGTATGGGGGAGGGGGGGAGCAGGGCTTGAGGAGGCTCTGTGGGGATTCAGACCGGCCATTCTTGGGGTACTAAGGAGCGCCAAAAGGTGCACAGAGGGACCTGGGGCATACCGAAAGGGGCACAGATGTGCCCTGATGGGACTGCAGGGCGACTCACATGCCTTCAGATGCCCCAGAGGTGGTGGTGAGTGCAGCAGCTTGCTTGCTTTGCCTTTGGGTTTGCCGCAGGGCCCCACAAGCACGCACACTCCCATGCCCTCCGTCCCCTCCTGCTCTCCAGCTGTATCCGCCTGCTCTCCATGGCATCTGTTCTCCTCCTCCCACACTCACCCTGCAGCCCTCACCAGCCCCATCTGCCCCAGCCTTCCAGGTGAGCACAAGACAAAGCTTTTTAATACGGGCATGGGCAAACACAGGAACAGGACTTCCCAGGCAGACTGTGGTGTCTTCATCCTTGTGCAAGCCCAGTGGGACGTGGCCCGGAGGCACCTGCTCTGCTGAATGTGCTCTGCACAGGGGGCGGGCTGGCAATTGGGGGACGCCGAATTATGGGATGCTCAGTCCGCGCCGGCCCCTGGGCCTGGGTGCCACCGCTGCCAGGCTCTCCGCAGACGGGCGCGCAGGGCTTGGAAGGGGAAGCCTGGTGGCGGTGCTTTCCTGGGCGCTCGGAGGACGAAGACTGTGGATATTGCCAGGCAGCGGACTGTGGGGCTGCTGTCCTTGTCCAAGCGCTGAAGGACTGAGATGGGAGGAAAGAGAGCAGCGATCAAGCCCTGTATCAGCAGAGACCCCAGGCCCCTCCTCAAGAGAGGGCCAAGAGAGAGCAGGGCACAAGGGGATCTGTCTGTGCTCAGTGATCCCCCAGATGCCCCCCAGATTCCCTTCAGGAAAGGTATGCAAGAGCCCTCCGGCCTGGCGTAGGCCATGGGTGCCCTCTGCATAGTCAAAAACACCGGCCCTCAAATACGCCGGACATTCCCTCCGTCTCCAGCCCCGGCCTCCTCCCGCCAGCCCCGGCCGACCCCGCGTGCCCTACGCACGGCTGCACATCTCCTCCAGCTCCTCTTCGCGCCAGTCCAGGAGCTGAGCAGCAAGCCCTAGGCACACACAGCCCATCACAAGGTGAGACCCAGCCAGGGGAGAGGGATTTGGGGCTGGGGAGAGAGACGTGGGCAGTGGGGAGACGGACCTGGGCACTGGGAGAGGAACCTAGCGCTGGGGAGAGAGACGTGGGCAGTGGGGAGACGGACCTGGGCACTGGGACAGGAACCTAGCGCTTGGGAGAGGGACTCAGGGGCAGTGGGGAGACGGATCTAGAGAGTGGGAAGAGGGTCCCACATGTTGGGGAGAAGGATCCAAGCATTAAGGAGTGGGTCCTGGGGGGTTGGGGAGGGGGAGCCAGGGGCTGGGGAGAGGGAGCCAGGGGCTGGGGAGAGGGACATGGGCACTTGGGAGAGGGACATGGGGCCTGAGGAGAAGGACCTTGGGGCTGGGGAGTGGGTTGTGGGTGTCCGGAGGGGTCTCACCGATGAAGCGCACAGCCTGCTCGCGCAGAGTGGCCCGGGGGTCCTCCAGGTACCGGCAGCTGCAGCTGACATACTCGCTGGCTATTGGCCCAGCCTTCCGCAGCTGCAGAGACCCCCCAGTACAGGTGTTGGCACTGCCAGGCCTGTCCCCCTCCCTGGGACACCCGCCCCCCTCTCTAGGACAGGCGTTGGCAACTTTGGGCCCATCCCCCCTCCCAGGACAGGCGCGGGCACAACCGGGACAGGGGCTAACACAGCTGGGACACGTGCTGTCACTGCTGGAAAAGGTGTTGGCACAGAAGGGACAGTGGCTGGCACCAGCAGCACTGCCAGGAGAGGTGCTGGCACCTCCAGGACATTCCCAGCGGGTACAGCTGGGAGAGAGGCTGGCTCCACCAGGAAAGATGCTGGCACGGGGGCTGGCTCCACCAGGAGAGGTGCTGGCACCGTTGGGACGGGGGCCAGCACCACCAGGTCAGGCCTGCCACTGCTTGGGCCTCCTCACCAGGCATTCGCCGATGTGCCAGGTCTGCACCGTCTTGGCCAGCTTCCGGAGCTGCTTCCAGCTGAGGAGCTTTGCGGCCTCCATGAGGGCTGTCTGGGCAGCCTGGGGAGGAGTGGGGAGATGGGCGATGGCACCGTGGCCAGGCCGGAGCCACCCCATGGCCACTGCCTGGGGTGCCTACCACGGTGGCCTCATGGCCCGCCACGGTGCCCTGTACCTGTGCCACACCGAGGTGTGGGTCACTCATATGGAAGAAGAGGGGCAGCAGCCCCTGGCGTGCCAGCTGCTTCATCTGCTGCCTCTCGCTGCCTACTGTCCGGCCCAGCAGCTCCCCAAAGAGCCGCATGGCCAGTTCCCGCACCGTGCTGACCTCCTGCGGGGGCAAGCACAGCAACCTCAGCCGCGGTGGGCGGGGGGAGAACCACAAAGGGCCTCCTACCAGCTCCCCACCACCATCCTCACGTTGGGAAAGAGGGGCAGGAGGTCGTGGGCCAGCTGCACAGCCAGGGGGCTGATTTGCCGCGGCTCGGCGTGGTGCAGCACGTTGCGCAGCACGGCCAGGGCCTTGGCGTCCATCTCCCCATCGGCATCCTGCAGCCGCTCCACCACATCTGGGATCACCTTCAGCATCTTCCTTGCCTGCAGGGAGACATGCAGCATTTTCCTCATTCCACTGGTGGCAGAAGTGCTCGGGACACAGGCACCAGCGGCGAGAGCTCACTCACTGTGGAGGGTCTTCCAGAGAGGGTGAGGAGGCCACGGAGTGCCAGCCAGCGCATGACCTGGCGCTCATTGCCCAGCCGCACCTGGCAGAGGCTCAGCGCCACCTCATCGGCCAGCACACACAGATCGGGACACCGCAGCAGCTGCAACGGCAAAGGGCCGGGGTGGCACAGGGACTCATGGCCACCCCCAGGACTAGGACCCCAGTGCGTGATATGGCATCCCTGCTGCCACCTCCCACTTGGCCCAGCCCCAGCCCCAGCCCCAGCAGCAGCGCTGCATCCCCAGCCCCACGCCCTACCCCTTGTCCTCATCCTCATCCTCACCCCCCGGCCCTAGCCCCGGCCCCACGTCCCCAGCCTGGGCCACAGCCCCTCTTCTCCAGCCCCATCTGAATCCCCTCAGCCATGACCCCCACCCCACCCCCCGTCCCTATCCCCACATCCTACCTCGATGAGGAAGGCCATAGAGGGGATCTCCAGGCACTTGTCCTTGTCCCTCAGGGCCAGGCTGAGGTTCAGGAAGATCTTGGCACGCTCCTCCAGAGGGTTCCCCTGCATCTGCCTGGCAATGGACAGGAGAGGCAGCATGGCAGCCAAGACAGATGGGCAAACTGCACCAGGAGCCCGTGGGGCCGCCAGAGTGGGATGAGGGGCCAGGGAGGGCAGGGGGCTCACCTGGCCAGCAAGGCAACCCCTGTCAGGTGGGTCCCGGGCCGACTGATCATCTCCCAGCCGCCCTGCCCTTCCATGGCAGTGACCTGCTCCCCGTAGCCAGTGCAGCACAGCAGGGCCTGCATGGCTTGCACGGCCACCCTGCCCGGGGAAAAGAGCACTGGTTTATCACTCCGTACTCTGGCATGGGCAGCAGGGGACGGGCCTGGGGGACTGGGTACCTGACAGGCCTGGGAGGCATGAGTTTGCCCTCGTGGTTGAAGGCAGGGATGTCCTCTTGCGCCTCGATGAGGGCAAAGGACAGCTGGAAGAGGGGGGCCAGGAAGAGGCGGGGGAAGAGCGCCTTCACCTCCTGTTTGCAAGCGTGCTGCAGGAGGATGATGTTCAGTGCCCGGGTCACCTGCAAAAAAAAGTCAATGACAGCCCTTGCTAGTACCACAGCTACATGCACGACGAGGCCTCCCTCTGGGGCAACTCACAGTCAGCGGGAGGATGCAGGTGAGGTCCTGCGCGGTGGTGCCTGGCTTGCAGAGGGGCCGGTGCTGCAGCATGCAGAGCAGCTCCTGCAGCACCCTCTCAGCTGCCAGCGACTGGGAGACCATCAGCACCCACATGGCCACGGCAACACTGTGAACCCGAGCCAGAAAGGCTTGGCTCAGCATCCCATGATCCCGCTCACCCGTTCCGGGGCTGGCCGACCCGGTGGCTCTACGAGGCCTGGAGGGAGCCCAGCTCCAGCCCTGGGGCTGCTGCACTCAGGCTGGCAACGTGGCAGGCGTACCTGTCACAGGCTGGGGAGCAGCTCAGCAGGCCAGTGACCACTTCACTCGGGTAGCGGCATGCCAGGTGGAGAAGGAAGGGCTTGAGGATGTCCTGGGCTGCGGCCTCACGGATGCACGGCAGGTTCTCATAGATATGCACCACAGCCAGCTGCACCTGCAAGGGACACGGGTTGGCAGCAGCTTGCTGCCACAGGGAAACTGCTGCCAGATTCACGCTCTGCTTGAGAGCCCTGGGTTTGAGGACCATTGCCAGCGGGCTGGAGGCTTACGTGCTCTGGCTTGGCGGCGCAGTATCCCATCATATCCTCGAGCATACGGGTTGCCGCTGCGGTGTCATAGGCACTCGTGCTTTTCATGCCCTCGAGGGCCACGAGGACCGCATCTGTCTGCGAGGCCTCCTGCGAGGCCTCCGTGGAGCAGCTGCGGGGTCCGTCCTCCTTCTTGACCCAGGCCTCCATGGGGCGGCTGGGGGGACGGTCCTCATCCCCAGCCCATACCGCCGTGGGGCAGCGAGGGGGTCTCTGCACCATGCTGGGGCCGGGGCCCAGGCGAGACACAAAGACACAGTGGGGAAGGCGAGGTCCTTCACGGGGCCGTGGGGCCACGCCGGGGGGTGGCTGAGGGAGCTCCCTGGGGAGATCCCAGCCGTCTCCTCCCCACGCACTGAGGTGACACCGTGGGGCACCAGGTGACACCGTGGAGACCATGGGGGTCACAATGGGGGGGGTGGCAGGAGTCACAAAGGGCCCCGACATCACCCTTGGCTGGTCTCTGCTGCAGCTCCCGGCAGCAATGTGTCCCCAGGGGCTGGCTGGGGGGTGGGTTGGCGGCGGGGGCGGGCGCTACTCGTTCGCTAATCACACAAGTGTCCCCTGTGAAGGGCCACCTCTGAGCCGCAGGTTGCCGTGTGGTTCTGAAAAGGGGAGGTTGGTGAGGGGTCCCCAGGTCCCCAGGGGCAGCCAGGGGGCTGGGGCACCTGAGGGCAGCTGGGGCAGGGGCAGCCATGGGGCAAACTGGCGGGGGGAGGAGGCCTAGGTGACCCTGACCCAGGGCAAGCAGGTGCCCCCCGTTGCTGCCCTAAAGCTCCCACTGACACCCCAAATAGCTCCAAACCATTCCCAAACCTTCCTAAAAGCCTCAAATACCCCCAGACTGCTCAAGTGCCCCCCCTCCAAGACCCAGAAAGACACACTGAAACCTGCCACAGAGGCTCCAAAATGCCTTCAGACTTTGCTTCCGAGGGCCAAAATCCGCCCAATAGCCCACACTGCTGCCTAAACACCCCCAAAACTTCCACAGGGCCCCCAGACATGCAAATCCTGCCCCGGGGCTGGTACTGGCAGCAGACAGGAGGGCTCCCCGCCACCTACTTCCCTCCAGGTCTTGCTGCCCTGAGAGGGAGACCACGATTGAGGGTTCCCCGCTTTCCCTAGCACTGGCAATTCCCCTCCATCCCTCCCTCCTCTTTTGCCCTTCTGCCCCTCTGCATGCCCCGTACCTCTCCATGCCTGCCCACCTCTCCGTCTGTCCCTGCCTCCAGCTACCACACTGCTCTTCCCCCCTCTCTTCACGTGGCCATCTCTCCCCCTCTTCATCACCCACCTCCATCCCTCTTCACCTTCCTCCATCCTACTGTTTGTGCATCCTGCCTGTCTGACTCTCCAGCCCTCTTCTCCTCTCTTCCACGCCCCATCCCTCTCTCTCCAGCCTCCATCCATCTCGTGGGCTCTCCAGCCTTCCAGTTCTCTTTCACACCCTCTGTCCAGTTCCCCCTCCTCTAGTCTTCTGGCCACCTCTACATCCCTCTTGTCCACCCTTCTGCTCCCCATTCCTCTGCCCAGCCCTCTGGCCCTCTCTTTCTGGCCTTCCGTCCTCCTCTCAAGCTCTCTTTCAACCTTTGCAGCCATCTGTCTGCCTCTCCATGCCCCTCTTTCCTCTTTTCTCTCTCTCTGTCCAACTCCCCCCTCCATCTTTTCTCTCTCTCTATTCCTCTGTCCACCTCTACATCCCTCTTCTCTTCTCTTCTCTTCTCTTCTGCTCCCCATTCTCTGTGTGGTCCTGCATCCTTCCCTCAGCTCCCCCTCTCCCTCTTTTTCTCTGGGCCTCCATCCTTCTCTTTCTTTCCCCATCCCTCCTCCCAGCTCTCTCTCCCTATCGCTCTCTCCCTGTCCCTCTGTCCAGCTCTGGCAGGCCCTGGCACCATGGGGCACTCACCCACCTCGGCTGGGGTGGAGGAAGAGTCTGGGCAGGGTGAGTGGGGCCTTCAGCACTCACAAGGATATACCCTGTCTCTTCCTTGTACTAACAAACAAAGAAGGTCTAGTTGGAGATGTGAAGGTTGGGGGCAGCCTTGGCTGCAGTGACCATGAGATGGTGGAGTTCAGGATCCTACGAGGAGGGAGCAGGGCAATAAGTAGGATTGCGACGCTGGACTTGAGGAGAGCTAACTTTGGCCTCTTGAGGGACCTACTTAGGGGAATCTCATGGGGTAGGGCCCTAGAAGGAAGAGGGGTCCAAGAAAGCTGGTTAATATTCAAGCATCACTTCCTCCAGGCTCAAGATCAGTGCATCCCTCTGAGGAAGAAGTCGAGCAAAGCGGGCAGGAGACCTGCATGGCTGAGCAAGGAACTCCTGGCCAAACTCCAACACAAGAAGGAAGTGTACAGAATGTGGCAAAGGGGACAGGCCGCTTGGGAGGAATACAGTGACGTTGTCAGAGTGTGCAGGGATGCGACAAGGAAGGCTAAGGCCCATTTGGAATTAAATCTGGCAAGGGATGTCAAGGACAACAAGAAGGCCTTCTTCAAATACATCAACAGCAAAAGGAAGACTAGGGAAAATGTGGGCCCGCTGCTGAATGGGGCGGCTGCCCTGGTGACGAAGGATACAGAGAAGGCAGAGTTATTGAATGCTGCCTTTGTTTCAGTCTTCACTGCTAAGGCCAGTCCTCAGGAATTCCAGACCTTGGAGACAAGAGAGGAAGGCTGGAGAAAGGAAGACTCTCCCTTGGTGGAGGAGGATGAGGTCAGAGATCTTTTGTCCAAACTTGACATCCATAAATCCATGGGCCCCGATGGGATGCACCCACGCGTGCTGAGGGAGCTGGCGGATGTTATCGCTAGGCCACTCTCCATCCTCTTGGAAAGGTCCTGGAGATCAGGAGAGGTGCCTGAGGACTGGAAGAAAGCCAATGTCACGCCAGTCTTCCACAAGGGCAAGAAGGAGGAGCCAGGAAACTCCAGGCCTGTCAGCCTCCCCTCCATCCCTGGCAAGGTGATGGAACAGCTCCTCCTGGAGGTCCTCACTAAGCATGCGGAGGACAAGAAGGTGATCAGGAGTAGTCAGCATGGATTCACCAAAGGGAAATCATGCTTGACCAATCTGATAGCCTTCTATGACGGAATGACTGGCTGGGTAGATGAGGGCAGAGCAGTGGATGTTGTCTTTCTGGACTTGAGCAAGGCTTTTGACACTGTCTCCCATCCCATCCTCCTAGGTAAGCTCAGGAAGTGTGGGCTAGATGAGTGGACGGTGAGGTGGCTTGAGAACTGGCTGGATGGCCGAGCTCCGAGGGTTGTGGTGAATGGCGCAGAGTCAAGTTGGAGGCCTGTGGCTAGTGGTGTCCCCCAGGGGTCAGTCCTGGGTCCAGTCTTGTTCAATATATTCATCAATGACCTGGAGGAAGGGACAGAGTGCACCCTCAGCAAGTTTGCTGCTGATACTAAACTGGGGGGAGAGGCTAACACCCCAGAAGACTGTGCTGCCATTCAGAGGGACCTGGACAGGCTGGAGAGGTGGGTGGAGAGGAACCTCCTGAAGTTCAACAAAGGCAAGTGCAAGGTCCTGCACCTAGGCAGGAATAATCCCACGCACCAGTACAGGCTGGGGGTTGACCTGCTGGAAAGTAGCTCTGCCGAGAAGGACCTGGGAGTGCTGGTGGACAACAAGTTAAACATGAGCCAGCAGTGTGCCCTTGTGGCCACTTGTGGCCTTGTGGCCATGCTGGGCTGCATTAGGCAGAGTGTGGGAGGCAGGTTAGAGGGACCTGTCTGGGATGTTGATTGTGAGGTCAATTCCTTACATCAGCTGCAGTGGCCGTTAGCATGTGGGGCAGCAGGGAGGTGTTGTGAGGTCATCAAGAGTATTGGAAAACTCCCAGCCGCCGAGAGGAGAGCTCAGGTGGAAGAGAGAAGCGAAGCACAGGAAGGTGGGAGGAGGACAGTGCAGGGATGATGATGTTGCTTCCTTTGCCCTGTGGCAAGCTCTTTGGGATTGAAGCTGTAACGGTGCTACAAGGATGACGTTCAGATTTGTGCGATACGGTCCCTTGTCAACCGAAATGGATTATGTGTCCTCTGGAGCAGTCACATAGGACCACGGGCCAGCTGGATAGGAGGGATTCCCTAGCACAACCCCATTCAGGGACTCTCATCCAACCCAGCTGAAGGTGCTGTTGCAAGGACACCTGTGGTGGAGGCTACCATCAACAGCCAGACAGCAGCCAACTATCCTGTTCCAGAGGTTTGGATTCCCCACATGAGCCTTACCCTAAGCAGAAGATCCCAGTGAATTAGATTTTTGTTTTAAAACAAACACTCTGTCCATGACTGTCTGTGAAGCAAATACCTCACTGTGATGCATCACCTTCTGGCACTGGACTCAGGCACTTGCATGTTGCCCCTCTGCTCCTGCTGTGGGCTCTGCATGGAGCTTCAGAGCAGGCATGCTGTCTCCTACAGCCAAGGCCAGAGATTTGGCTTTGAGTCTGCCTGGCAGGCTTTGGCCTGGCAAATGTCTCCTGGGGATCCCAGAGCCGTCATCCTGGCGATGGAACAGGGCCACGTCTTCATTTTGTCCCTCTTTGTCTGTTTCTGGCCCACGTCCGGGTGTGTGTGCGTAGTGCCATTTCTGCAGCTGAGCAGAGGGGTCCTTGTGCGAGTGCTTGGGGAGAGCATGACCTTGGGTGGGGGCTGAGCCAAGGCTTGCATCTCCCTGTGGGGTGGGGCAGGGCAGGGGCTGGTGCAGCCCCAGGGCTGGCTGAGTGGGTGCTCACCCCAGAGCAGAGGGGTCGACGGGGCAGAGCAGGGAGCCCGTGTTGCTCTTCTCCACCCTTACTGTGAGAAGCCCACGGGAGAAGAGCGTTCCCAGAGTGAGATTCCACGGAGGTGGGTAATGCACGTGGGCACTCTAACCACAACCCCCGTCCCCATGAGAAATCCCCTCTTCTACTGGGCTCAGGCTCCAGCCCTGCATGTCCCACAGGGGGAGATGGGCCAGGACTGGGCAGGAAGGGGGATGTCTCGGTGCAGGGGCTGCAAGCAGGGAGGCTCCAACTCCCAGGGCCAGAGGTGGTGTTTGAGCCCCAGCTCCTCCCAGAGCCCCCATGGTCACCCCACCCCTGCCCTGCCACCCTGGGGATGTGCTTGTGATAGCACGGGTGTCCCCTGGCAGAGAGCAGCGCACGTGCGGCCAGAGCCAGGCAGAGCAGGGCTGCGTCCCCAGGAAGGGCCAGGCAGAGCAGGGCAGACCCTGAGCAGGACCAGTGCAGCCCAGCTCTCCTGCAGCGCAGCCAAGGGCTGGACACGGCCCCAAGTCCTGCGCTCCCCGCAGCCATGCAAGTCCCAGAGCCCAGGCTTGTGCAGGGCCCCTGAGCAGCTCCAAGGGGAGAGCCTGGGAGCACTGAGGGGAAGAGCAAGAGCTGGCCCTTGGCCACACTGTGCTGTGGCCCTGAGGTGTAAATGTCAGCCTCTTCCACAGCTCGGTGGGTGCAGAGCTTCAGGACAGAAGAGGCTGGTGCAGGACCAGGTGCCTGCAGAGCAGGTGCTCCAGCAAGGAGGTGTGTGCCCCAGAGCAAGAGCCCCTCTGCGCCCTCGGGTCCCCCTGCCCTGGCTCACGCAGCCCTGCTGGGACTGAGCCCTGAGGCCAGTGGGACAGAGAAAGGAAAGAGAAAAAGGCAAAGTAAAAAAAAGGGGAGCATAACAACTGCAGTGTAAGGAAGGAAAACTAAAGCCAGGAAAAATTCTGCTCTCAGAACCTGCAAGTCTAGACACAGACTCCCAGACTCTTTTGCATATTGCTTTAGATAGATAGGAATATAGATATACATAACAGCCACAGATATAGATGCATTTGGTGACTCTTTCCCCCATTCCAGGACATCTCTCCGAGTAGCTCAGGTGTCAGCTCAATGAGGGAAAGGAAATGAGCCAGGGCGAAAGAGGAGGGTGTTTCTGTGTGTTTGGCCTCAGTTCCACTGCCTGTCAGTGTGTGGCACGGGCAACCCATCAGGAAGAGCCAGCAGGGTGCGGAGAGCCCCCGGATGGAGGAGGGAACGCAGTTTGGGTGCCAGATGCTGCACAGCCGTGGAACCCTTTTCCCTGCTCAAGTCCTGTGTGAGAGGTTGCTTGCCTGTGGGCACCAGGGTGCAGCTGGTTAAAAACCTGGCCTAGGAACAGGCTCAGCTCCCATTGGCGCCCGCTTTAGGAACAGACATGAAATCTTCTCACCGTGGACATGTGCCCCTGTGAACATCCTTGGGGCTGGGCCTGTGCCAAGGCTGAGGGCTGAACCATGACTTTGGGCTGGAGCCTGCATGGTGTTGTGATCCCTTCTCCAGCCCACTGCCCTCTCCCTCCTCTGCCTCCTGCACTGCTCAAGGAAACGTCCTCTCTCATCATTGCCTGCTCCCATCCCCTGCACCCTGCACGCAGATATTCCCCTGCACTGACCCAAACTGGTGGCCCAGGTGAGGCAGCTCCTTCTTGTGTCCCTGCAGCCCAGAAGCGGGAGGGCAGAGGGGTGGGGGTGGATGGGAGGCAGGAGGAGGGGGGGGGTCCCCGCGCTGCCCAGGGCCCTGCTGCCTCACAGCCCCTGCCGGGAAGGAGCCAGCTCTGGGCTGTGCCAGGAGTGCTCGGGGCTCTGTGAGTACCATGGCAGCCAGGAGCAGCCCCCAGGAAGGGGAGAGCCTGTGGAGGTGGAGGAGGGGAAATCCCAGGCCCTGCACCCGAGCAAGCTGCTCTGTGCCATGCACTGGGGCAGCAGGAAGCAGAGCTCCCTCCCAGCCACTCTGGGGAGGTGATCCCCAGGCAATGAGCCCCTCCCTCTGGGGCTGGCTGGGGTGTTCAGGGCCCTGCTCTCACCTCTGGCTCCCGCCTGTGCGACTACAGCCCAGGGCTAAACCTGTCACTGCACTTCTGCGGTGGTCTCTGTGCCTTGGGACCAGGGTGGCCCAGGCAGAGCCCCCGGGAAAGGAGCAAGCAGGGCCACTCCTAGGCTGTGGACGCTGGCCCTCCCTTCCCAGAGGGGCGTTACGGGACCCTACAGAGAGACCCATTTTGGCTGGAAACTGTGTGTGTGGTTTCCAGGATGGAAATGTCTCCGCCAGCAGGAATACTCTCCAGCTGGGCTGGTCACCAGTATCCCACTCCAGGGACCACGGACACTTGCAGGTGCCCAGCCTGTCCCCGAGCCTGCTGCTCCTGAGACGTGCCCCTTCCCCACTGCCGGGTCTTGGTGCTTTGCTCTCCCTGATCAGCCTCAGGGAGACACCCTGACCCCTGGGAAGGGAAGCACCACATCTGGCTCAAAACCCCAAAGGCTTTCATAAGAACAAATAGCAACGAGCAGTGTAAAAGTAGAGAATTAAAAATAGAGGGAACACAGAGCTCTTTCTGCTACCGCTGTGAGAAGGGAGACTGGTCTCTGGCACTGCAGACGGGCCCTGCAGATGCCCCCAGCAGGGGAGAGGGGTTTTGGAAGGGTCCATCGCCAGGGGGTGCTGCATGCTTTGTGGGTGTTGGTGCTGCACCTGGCTGTGGGCATGACAGGAGGAGCCATGGGGGACCCCAGAGGAGGAGACACCGAGGAACTTGTGGGGGGACCCAGAGGAAGCATCGTGCACCTCGCCAAGGACCCCATGCCCCAGAAGAGCTGTGGGGGACCCCTACGTCCTAGAGGAGGAGGAAGAGGAGGCACCGGTCTGGAGGCAACACTGCTGGAGACATCCAGAGCCCTGTATGGATTGTGGGTGTCTGGGGAGATGCTGGAGGTGCTGGGCATGGGACGCAGCGCCACATGCAGGATTGGGGAGCCCTGTGGCTCAGGGGCAACTGTATGGGGGAGGGGGGGAGCAGGGCTTGAGGAGGCTCTGTGGGGATTCAGACCGGCCATTCTTGGGGTACTAAGGAGCGCCAAAAGGTGCACAGAGGGACCTGGGGCATACCGAAAGGGGCACAGATGTGCCCTGATGGGACTGCAGGGCGACTCACATGCCTTCAGATGCCCCAGAGGTGGTGGTGAGTGCAGCAGCTTGCTTGCTTTGCCTTTGGGTTTGCCGCAGGGCCCCACAAGCACGCACACTCCCATGCCCTCCGTCCCCTCCTGCTCTCCAGCTGTATCCGCCTGCTCTCCATGGCATCTGTTCTCCTCCTCCCACACTCACCCTGCAGCCCTCACCAGCCCCATCTGCCCCAGCCTTCCAGGTGAGCACAAGACAAAGCTTTTTAATACGGGCATGGGCAAACACAGGAACAGGACTTCCCAGGCAGACTGTGGTGTCTTCATCCTTGTGCAAGCCCAGTGGGACGTGGCCCGGAGGCACCTGCTCTGCTGAATGTGCTCTGCACAGGGGGCGGGCTGGCAATTGGGGGACGCCGAATTATGGGATGCTCAGTCCGCGCCGGCCCCTGGGCCTGGGTGCCACCGCTGCCAGGCTCTCCGCAGACGGGCGCGCAGGGCTTGGAAGGGGAAGCCTGGTGGCGGTGCTTTCCTGGGCGCTCGGAGGACGAAGACTGTGGATATTGCCAGGCAGCGGACTGTGGGGCTGCTGTCCTTGTCCAAGCGCTGAAGGACTGAGATGGGAGGAAAGAGAGCAGCGATCAAGCCCTGTATCAGCAGAGACCCCAGGCCCCTCCTCAAGAGAGGGCCAAGAGAGAGCAGGGCACAAGGGGATCTGTCTGTGCTCAGTGATCCCCCAGATGCCCCCCAGATTCCCTTCAGGAAAGGTATGCAAGAGCCCTCCGGCCTGGCGTAGGCCATGGGTGCCCTCTGCATAGTCAAAAACACCGGCCCTCAAATACGCCGGACATTCCCTCCGTCTCCAGCCCCGGCCTCCTCCCGCCAGCCCCGGCCGACCCCGCGTGCCCTACGCACGGCTGCACATCTCCTCCAGCTCCTCTTCGCGCCAGTCCAGGAGCTGAGCAGCAAGCCCTAGGCACACACAGCCCATCACAAGGTGAGACCCAGCCAGGGGAGAGGGATTTGGGGCTGGGGAGAGAGACGTGGGCAGTGGGGAGACGGACCTGGGCACTGGGAGAGGAACCTAGCGCTGGGGAGAGAGACGTGGGCAGTGGGGAGACGGACCTGGGCACTGGGACAGGAACCTAGCGCTTGGGAGAGGGACTCAGGGGCAGTGGGGAGACGGATCTAGAGAGTGGGAAGAGGGTCCCACATGTTGGGGAGAAGGATCCAAGCATTAAGGAGTGGGTCCTGGGGGGTTGGGGAGGGGGAGCCAGGGGCTGGGGAGAGGGAGCCAGGGGCTGGGGAGAGGGACATGGGCACTTGGGAGAGGGACATGGGGCCTGAGGAGAAGGACCTTGGGGCTGGGGAGTGGGTTGTGGGTGTCCGGAGGGGTCTCACCGATGAAGCGCACAGCCTGCTCGCGCAGAGTGGCCCGGGGGTCCTCCAGGTACCGGCAGCTGCAGCTGACATACTCGCTGGCTATTGGCCCAGCCTTCCGCAGCTGCAGAGACCCCCCAGTACAGGTGTTGGCACTGCCAGGCCTGTCCCCCTCCCTGGGACACCCGCCCCCCTCTCTAGGACAGGCGTTGGCAACTTTGGGCCCATCCCCCCTCCCAGGACAGGCGCGGGCACAACCGGGACAGGGGCTAACACAGCTGGGACACGTGCTGTCACTGCTGGAAAAGGTGTTGGCACAGAAGGGACAGTGGCTGGCACCAGCAGCACTGCCAGGAGAGGTGCTGGCACCTCCAGGACATTCCCAGCGGGTACAGCTGGGAGAGAGGCTGGCTCCACCAGGAAAGATGCTGGCACGGGGGCTGGCTCCACCAGGAGAGGTGCTGGCACCGTTGGGACGGGGGCCAGCACCACCAGGTCAGGCCTGCCACTGCTTGGGCCTCCTCACCAGGCATTCGCCGATGTGCCAGGTCTGCACCGTCTTGGCCAGCTTCCGGAGCTGCTTCCAGCTGAGGAGCTTTGCGGCCTCCATGAGGGCTGTCTGGGCAGCCTGGGGAGGAGTGGGGAGATGGGCGATGGCACCGTGGCCAGGCCGGAGCCACCCCATGGCCACTGCCTGGGGTGCCTACCACGGTGGCCTCATGGCCCGCCACGGTGCCCTGTACCTGTGCCACACCGAGGTGTGGGTCACTCATATGGAAGAAGAGGGGCAGCAGCCCCTGGCGTGCCAGCTGCTTCATCTGCTGCCTCTCGCTGCCTACTGTCCGGCCCAGCAGCTCCCCAAAGAGCCGCATGGCCAGTTCCCGCACCGTGCTGACCTCCTGCGGGGGCAAGCACAGCAACCTCAGCCGCGGTGGGCGGGGGGAGAACCACAAAGGGCCTCCTACCAGCTCCCCACCACCATCCTCACGTTGGGAAAGAGGGGCAGGAGGTCGTGGGCCAGCTGCACAGCCAGGGGGCTGATTTGCCGCGGCTCGGCGTGGTGCAGCACGTTGCGCAGCACGGCCAGGGCCTTGGCGTCCATCTCCCCATCGGCATCCTGCAGCCGCTCCACCACATCTGGGATCACCTTCAGCATCTTCCTTGCCTGCAGGGAGACATGCAGCATTTTCCTCATTCCACTGGTGGCAGAAGTGCTCGGGACACAGGCACCGGCGGCGAGAGCTCACTCACTGTGGAGGGTCTTCCAGAGAGGGTGAGGAGGCCACGGAGTGCCAGCCAGCGCATGACCTGGCGCTCATTGCCCAGCCGCACCTGGCAGAGGCTCAGCGCCACCTCATCGGCCAGCACACACAGATCGGGACACCGCAGCAGCTGCAACGGCAAAGGGCCGGGGTGGCACAGGGACTCATGGCCACCCCCAGGACTAGGACCCCAGTGCGTGATATGGCATCCCTGCTGCCACCTCCCACTTGGCCCAGCCCCAGCCCCAGCCCCAGCAGCAGCGCTGCATCCCCAGCCCCACGCCCTACCCCTTGTCCTCATCCTCATCCTCACCCCCCGGCCCTAGCCCCGGCCCCACGTCCCCAGCCTGGGCCACAGCCCCTCTTCTCCAGCCCCATCTGAATCCCCTCAGCCATGACCCCCACCCCACCCCCCGTCCCTATCCCCACATCCTACCTCGATGAGGAAGGCCATAGAGGGGATCTCCAGGCACTTGTCCTTGTCCCTCAGGGCCAGGCTGAGGTTCAGGAAGATCTTGGCACGCTCCTCCAGAGGGTTCCCCTGCATCTGCCTGGCAATGGACAGGAGAGGCAGCATGGCAGCCAAGACAGATGGGCAAACTGCACCAGGAGCCCGTGGGGCCGCCAGAGTGGGATGAGGGGCCAGGGAGGGCAGGGGGCTCACCTGGCCAGCAAGGCAACCCCTGTCAGGTGGGTCCCGGGCCGACTGATCATCTCCCAGCCGCCCTGCCCTTCCATGGCAGTGACCTGCTCCCCGTAGCCAGTGCAGCACAGCAGGGCCTGCATGGCTTGCACGGCCACCCTGCCCGGGGAAAAGAGCACTGGTTTATCACTCCGTACTCTGGCATGGGCAGCAGGGGACGGGCCTGGGGGACTGGGTACCTGACAGGCCTGGGAGGCATGAGTTTGCCCTCGTGGTTGAAGGCAGGGATGTCCTCTTGCGCCTCGATGAGGGCAAAGGACAGCTGGAAGAGGGGGGCCAGGAAGAGGCGGGGGAAGAGCGCCTTCACCTCCTGTTTGCAAGCGTGCTGCAGGAGGATGATGTTCAGTGCCCGGGTCACCTGCAAAAAAAAGTCAATGACAGCCCTTGCTAGTACCACAGCTACATGCACGACGAGGCCTCCCTCTGGGGCAACTCACAGTCAGCGGGAGGATGCAGGTGAGGTCCTGCGCGGTGGTGCCTGGCTTGCAGAGGGGCCGGTGCTGCAGCATGCAGAGCAGCTCCTGCAGCACCCTCTCAGCTGCCAGCGACTGGGAGACCATCAGCACCCACATGGCCACGGCAACACTGTGAACCCGAGCCAGAAAGGCTTGGCTCAGCATCCCATGATCCCGCTCACCCGTTCCGGGGCTGGCCGACCCGGTGGCTCTACGAGGCCTGGAGGGAGCCCAGCTCCAGCCCTGGGGCTGCTGCACTCAGGCTGGCAACGTGGCAGGCGTACCTGTCACAGGCTGGGGAGCAGCTCAGCAGGCCAGTGACCACTTCACTCGGGTAGCGGCATGCCAGGTGGAGAAGGAAGGGCTTGAGGATGTCCTGGGCTGCGGCCTCACGGATGCACGGCAGGTTCTCATAGATATGCACCACAGCCAGCTGCACCTGCAAGGGACACGGGTTGGCAGCAGCTTGCTGCCACAGGGAAACTGCTGCCAGATTCACGCTCTGCTTGAGAGCCCTGGGTTTGAGGACCATTGCCAGCGGGCTGGAGGCTTACGTGCTCTGGCTTGGCGGCGCAGTATCCCATCATATCCTCGAGCATACGGGTTGCCGCTGCGGTGTCATAGGCACTCGTGCTTTTCATGCCCTCGAGGGCCACGAGGACCGCATCTGTCTGCGAGGCCTCCTGCGAGGCCTCCGTGGAGCAGCTGCGGGGTCCGTCCTCCTTCTTGACCCAGGCCTCCATGGGGCGGCTGGGGGGACGGTCCTCATCCCCAGCCCATACCGCCGTGGGGCAGCGAGGGGGTCTCTGCACCATGCTGGGGCCGGGGCCCAGGCGAGACACAAAGACACAGTGGGGAAGGCGAGGTCCTTCACGGGGCCGTGGGGCCACGCCGGGGGGTGGCTGAGGGAGCTCCCTGGGGAGATCCCAGCCGTCTCCTCCCCACGCACTGAGGTGACACCGTGGGGCACCAGGTGACACCGTGGAGACCATGGGGGTCACAATGGGGGGGGTGGCAGGAGTCACAAAGGGCCCCGACATCACCCTTGGCTGGTCTCTGCTGCAGCTCCCGGCAGCAATGTGTCCCCAGGGGCTGGCTGGGGGGTGGGTTGGCGGCGGGGGCGGGCGCTACTCGTTCGCTAATCACACAAGTGTCCCCTGTGAAGGGCCACCTCTGAGCCGCAGGTTGCCGTGTGGTTCTGAAAAGGGGAGGTTGGTGAGGGGTCCCCAGGTCCCCAGGGGCAGCCAGGGGGCTGGGGCACCTGAGGGCAGCTGGGGCAGGGGCAGCCATGGGGCAAACTGGCGGGGGGAGGAGGCCTAGGTGACCCTGACCCAGGGCAAGCAGGTGCCCCCCGTTGCTGCCCTAAAGCTCCCACTGACACCCCAAATAGCTCCAAACCATTCCCAAACCTTCCTAAAAGCCTCAAATACCCCCAGACTGCTCAAGTGCCCCCCCTCCAAGACCCAGAAAGACACACTGAAACCTGCCACAGAGGCTCCAAAATGCCTTCAGACTTTGCTTCCGAGGGCCAAAATCCGCCCAATAGCCCACACTGCTGCCTAAACACCCCCAAAACTTCCACAGGGCCCCCAGACATGCAAATCCTGCCCCGGGGCTGGTACTGGCAGCAGACAGGAGGGCTCCCCGCCACCTACTTCCCTCCAGGTCTTGCTGCCCTGAGAGGGAGACCACGATTGAGGGTTCCCCGCTTTCCCTAGCACTGGCAATTCCCCTCCATCCCTCCCTCCTCTTTTGCCCTTCTGCCCCTCTGCATGCCCCGTACCTCTCCATGCCTGCCCACCTCTCCGTCTGTCCCTGCCTCCAGCTACCACACTGCTCTTCCCCCCTCTCTTCACGTGGCCATCTCTCCCCCTCTTCATCACCCACCTCCATCCCTCTTCACCTTCCTCCATCCTACTGTTTGTGCATCCTGCCTGTCTGACTCTCCAGCCCTCTTCTCCTCTCTTCCACGCCCCATCCCTCTCTCTCCAGCCTCCATCCATCTCGTGGGCTCTCCAGCCTTCCAGTTCTCTTTCACACCCTCTGTCCAGTTCCCCCTCCTCTAGTCTTCTGGCCACCTCTACATCCCTCTTGTCCACCCTTCTGCTCCCCATTCCTCTGCCCAGCCCTCTGGCCCTCTCTTTCTGGCCTTCCGTCCTCCTCTCAAGCTCTCTTTCAACCTTTGCAGCCATCTGTCTGCCTCTCCATGCCCCTCTTTCCTCTTTTCTCTCTCTCTGTCCAACTCCCCCCTCCATCTTTTCTCTCTCTCTATTCCTCTGTCCACCTCTACATCCCTCTTCTCTTCTCTTCTCTTCTCTTCTGCTCCCCATTCTCTGTGTGGTCCTGCATCCTTCCCTCAGCTCCCCCTCTCCCTCTTTTTCTCTGGGCCTCCATCCTTCTCTTTCTTTCCCCATCCCTCCTCCCAGCTCTCTCTCCCTATCGCTCTCTCCCTGTCCCTCTGTCCAGCTCTGGCAGGCCCTGGCACCATGGGGCACTCACCCACCTCGGCTGGGGTGGAGGAAGAGTCTGGGCAGGGTGAGTGGGGCCTTCAGCACTCACAAGGATATACCCTGTCTCTTCCTTGTACTAACAAACAAAGAAGGTCTAGTTGGAGATGTGAAGGTTGGGGGCAGCCTTGGCTGCAGTGACCATGAGATGGTGGAGTTCAGGATCCTACGAGGAGGGAGCAGGGCAATAAGTAGGATTGCGACGCTGGACTTGAGGAGAGCTAACTTTGGCCTCTTGAGGGACCTACTTAGGGGAATCTCATGGGGTAGGGCCCTAGAAGGAAGAGGGGTCCAAGAAAGCTGGTTAATATTCAAGCATCACTTCCTCCAGGCTCAAGATCAGTGCATCCCTCTGAGGAAGAAGTCGAGCAAAGCGGGCAGGAGACCTGCATGGCTGAGCAAGGAACTCCTGGCCAAACTCCAACACAAGAAGGAAGTGTACAGAATGTGGCAAAGGGGACAGGCCGCTTGGGAGGAATACAGTGACGTTGTCAGAGTGTGCAGGGATGCGACAAGGAAGGCTAAGGCCCATTTGGAATTAAATCTGGCAAGGGATGTCAAGGACAACAAGAAGGCCTTCTTCAAATACATCAACAGCAAAAGGAAGACTAGGGAAAATGTGGGCCCGCTGCTGAATGGGGCGGCTGCCCTGGTGACGAAGGATACAGAGAAGGCAGAGTTATTGAATGCTGCCTTTGTTTCAGTCTTCACTGCTAAGGCCAGTCCTCAGGAATTCCAGACCTTGGAGACAAGAGAGGAAGGCTGGAGAAAGGAAGACTCTCCCTTGGTGGAGGAGGATGAGGTCAGAGATCTTTTGTCCAAACTTGACATCCATAAATCCATGGGCCCCGATGGGATGCACCCACGCGTGCTGAGGGAGCTGGCGGATGTTATCGCTAGGCCACTCTCCATCCTCTTGGAAAGGTCCTGGAGATCAGGAGAGGTGCCTGAGGACTGGAAGAAAGCCAATGTCACGCCAGTCTTCCACAAGGGCAAGAAGGAGGAGCCAGGAAACTCCAGGCCTGTCAGCCTCCCCTCCATCCCTGGCAAGGTGATGGAACAGCTCCTCCTGGAGGTCCTCACTAAGCATGCGGAGGACAAGAAGGTGATCAGGAGTAGTCAGCATGGATTCACCAAAGGGAAATCATGCTTGACCAATCTGATAGCCTTCTATGACGGAATGACTGGCTGGGTAGATGAGGGCAGAGCAGTGGATGTTGTCTTTCTGGACTTGAGCAAGGCTTTTGACACTGTCTCCCATCCCATCCTCCTAGGTAAGCTCAGGAAGTGTGGGCTAGATGAGTGGACGGTGAGGTGGCTTGAGAACTGGCTGGATGGCCGAGCTCCGAGGGTTGTGGTGAATGGCGCAGAGTCAAGTTGGAGGCCTGTGGCTAGTGGTGTCCCCCAGGGGTCAGTCCTGGGTCCAGTCTTGTTCAATATATTCATCAATGACCTGGAGGAAGGGACAGAGTGCACCCTCAGCAAGTTTGCTGCTGATACTAAACTGGGGGGAGAGGCTAACACCCCAGAAGACTGTGCTGCCATTCAGAGGGACCTGGACAGGCTGGAGAGGTGGGTGGAGAGGAACCTCCTGAAGTTCAACAAAGGCAAGTGCAAGGTCCTGCACCTAGGCAGGAATAATCCCACGCACCAGTACAGGCTGGGGGTTGACCTGCTGGAAAGTAGCTCTGCCGAGAAGGACCTGGGAGTGCTGGTGGACAACAAGTTAAACATGAGCCAGCAGTGTGCCCTTGTGGCCACTTGTGGCCTTGTGGCCATGCTGGGCTGCATTAGGCAGAGTGTGGGAGGCAGGTTAGAGGGACCTGTCTGGGATGTTGATTGTGAGGTCAATTCCTTACATCAGCTGCAGTGGCCGTTAGCATGTGGGGCAGCAGGGAGGTGTTGTGAGGTCATCAAGAGTATTGGAAAACTCCCAGCCGCCGAGAGGAGAGCTCAGGTGGAAGAGAGAAGCGAAGCACAGGAAGGTGGGAGGAGGACAGTGCAGGGATGATGATGTTGCTTCCTTTGCCCTGTGGCAAGCTCTTTGGGATTGAAGCTGTAACGGTGCTACAAGGATGACGTTCAGATTTGTGCGATACGGTCCCTTGTCAACCGAAATGGATTATGTGTCCTCTGGAGCAGTCACATAGGACCACGGGCCAGCTGGATAGGAGGGATTCCCTAGCACAACCCCATTCAGGGACTCTCATCCAACCCAGCTGAAGGTGCTGTTGCAAGGACACCTGTGGTGGAGGCTACCATCAACAGCCAGACAGCAGCCAACTATCCTGTTCCAGAGGTTTGGATTCCCCACATGAGCCTTACCCTAAGCAGAAGATCCCAGTGAATTAGATTTTTGTTTTAAAACAAACACTCTGTCCATGACTGTCTGTGAAGCAAATACCTCACTGTGATGCATCACCTTCTGGCACTGGACTCAGGCACTTGCATGTTGCCCCTCTGCTCCTGCTGTGGGCTCTGCATGGAGCTTCAGAGCAGGCATGCTGTCTCCTACAGCCAAGGCCAGAGATTTGGCTTTGAGTCTGCCTGGCAGGCTTTGGCCTGGCAAATGTCTCCTGGGGATCCCAGAGCCGTCATCCTGGCGATGGAACAGGGCCACGTCTTCATTTTGTCCCTCTTTGTCTGTTTCTGGCCCACGTCCGGGTGTGTGTGCGTAGTGCCATTTCTGCAGCTGAGCAGAGGGGTCCTTGTGCGAGTGCTTGGGGAGAGCATGACCTTGGGTGGGGGCTGAGCCAAGGCTTGCATCTCCCTGTGGGGTGGGGCAGGGCAGGGGCTGGTGCAGCCCCAGGGCTGGCTGAGTGGGTGCTCACCCCAGAGCAGAGGGGTCGACGGGGCAGAGCAGGGAGCCCGTGTTGCTCTTCTCCACCCTTACTGTGAGAAGCCCACGGGAGAAGAGCGTTCCCAGAGTGAGATTCCACGGAGGTGGGTAATGCATGTGGGCACTCTAACCACAACCCCCATCCCCATGAGAAATCCCCTCTTCTACTGGGCTCAGGCTCCAGCTCTGCATGTCCCACAGGGGGAGATGGGCCAGGACTGGGCAGGAAGGGGGATGTCTCGGTGCAGGGGCTGCAAGCAGGGAGGCTCCAACTCCCAGGGCCAGAGGTGGTGTTTGAGCCCCAGCTCCTCCCAGAGCCCCCATGGTCACCCCACCCCTGCCCTGCCACCCTGGGGATGTGCTTGTGATAGCACGGGTGTCCCCTGGCAGAGAGCAGCGCACGTGCGGCCAGAGCCAGGCAGAGCAGGGCTGCGTCCCCAGGAAGGGCCAGGCAGAGCAGGGCAGACCCTGAGCAGGACCAGTGCAGCCCAGCTCTCCTGCAGCGCAGCCAAGGGCTGGACACGGCCCCAAGTCCTGCGCTCCCCGCAGCCATGCAAGTCCCAGAGCCCAGGCTTGTGCAGGGCCCCTGAGCAGCTCCAAGGGGAGAGCCTGGGAGCACTGAGGGGAAGAGCAAGAGCTGGCCCTTGGCCACACTGTGCTGTGGCCCTGAGGTGTAAATGTCAGCCTCTTCCACAGCTCGGTGGGTGCAGAGCTTCAGGACAGAAGAGGCTGGTGCAGGACCAGGTGCCTGCAGAGCAGGTGCTCCAGCAAGGAGGTGTGTGCCCCAGAGCAAGAGCCCCTCTGCGCCCTCGGGTCCCCCTGCCCTGGCTCACGCAGCCCTGCTGGGACTGAGCCCTGAGGCCAGTGGGACAGAGAAAGGAAAGAGAAAAAGGCAAAGTAAAAAAAAGGGGAGCATAACAACTGCAGTGTAAGGAAGGAAAACTAAAGCCAGGAAAAATTCTGCTCTCAGAACCTGCAAGTCTAGACACAGACTCCCAGACTCTTTTGCATATTGCTTTAGATAGATAGGAATATAGATATACATAACAGCCACAGATATAGATGCATTTGGTGACTCTTTCCCCCATTCCAGGACATCTCTCCGAGTAGCTCAGGTGTCAGCTCAATGAGGGAAAGGAAATGAGCCAGGGCGAAAGAGGAGGGTGTTTCTGTGTGTTTGGCCTCAGTTCCACTGCCTGTCAGTGTGTGGCACGGGCAACCCATCAGGAAGAGCCAGCAGGGTGCGGAGAGCCCCCGGATGGAGGAGGGAACGCAGTTTGGGTGCCAGATGCTGCACAGCCGTGGAACCCTTTTCCCTGCTCAAGTCCTGTGTGAGAGGTTGCTTGCCTGTGGGCACCAGAGTGCAGCTGGTTAAAAACCTGGCCTAGGAACAGGCTCAGCTCCCATTGGCGCCCGCTTTAGGAACAGACATGAAATCTTCTCACCGTGGACATGTGCCCCTGTGAACATCCTTGGGGCTGGGCCTGTGCCAAGGCTGAGGGCTGAACCATGACTTTGGGCTGGAGCCTGCATGGTGTTGTGATCCCTTCTCCAGCCCACTGCCCTCTCCCTCCTCTGCCTCCTGCACTGCTCAAGGAAACGTCCTCTCTCATCATTGCCTGCTCCCATCCCCTGCACCCTGCACGCAGATATTCCCCTGCACTGACCCAAACTGGTGGCCCAGGTGAGGCAGCTCCTTCTTGTGTCCCTGCAGCCCAGAAGCGGGAGGGCAGAGGGGTGGGGGTGGATGGGAGGCAGGAGGAGGGGGGGGGTCCCCGCGCTGCCCAGGGCCCTGCTGCCTCACAGCCCCTGCCGGGAAGGAGCCAGCTCTGGGCTGTGCCAGGAGTGCTCGGGGCTCTGTGAGTACCATGGCAGCCAGGAGCAGCCCCCAGGAAGGGGAGAGCCTGTGGAGGTGGAGGAGGGGAAATCCCAGGCCCTGCACCCGAGCAAGCTGCTCTGTGCCATGCACTGGGGCAGCAGGAAGCAGAGCTCCCTCCCAGCCACTCTGGGGAGGTGATCCCCAGGCAATGAGCCCCTCCCTCTGGGGCTGGCTGGGGTGTTCAGGGCCCTGCTCTCACCTCTGGCTCCCGCCTGTGCGACTACAGCCCAGGGCTAAACCTGTCACTGCACTTCTGCGGTGGTCTCTGTGCCTTGGGACCAGGGTGGCCCAGGCAGAGCCCCCGGGAAAGGAGCAAGCAGGGCCACTCCTAGGCTGTGGACGCTGGCCCTCCCTTCCCAGAGGGGCGTTACGGGACCCTACAGAGAGACCCATTTTGGCTGGAAACTGTGTGTGTGGTTTCCAGGATGGAAATGTCTCCGCCAGCAGGAATACTCTCCAGCTGGGCTGGTCACCAGTATCCCACTCCAGGGACCACGGACACTTGCAGGTGCCCAGCCTGTCCCCGAGCCTGCTGCTCCTGAGACGTGCCCCTTCCCCACTGCCGGGTCTTGGTGCTTTGCTCTCCCTGATCAGCCTCAGGGAGACACCCTGGCCCCTGGGAAGGGAAGCACCACATCTGGCTCAAAACCCCAAAGGCTTTCATAAGAACAAATAGCAACGAGCAGTGTAAAAGTAGAGAATTAAAAATAGAGGGAACACAGAGCTCTTTCTGCTACCGCTGTGAGAAGGGAGACTGGTCTCTGGCACTGCAGACGGGCCCTGCAGATGCCCCCAGCAGGGGAGAGGGGTTTTGGAAGGGTCCATCGCCAGGGGGTGCTGCATGCTTTGTGGGTGTTGGTGCTGCACCTGGCTGTGGGCATGACAGGAGGAGCCATGGGGGACCCCAGAGGAGGAGACACCGAGGAACTTGTGGGGGGACCCAGAGGAAGCATCGTGCACCTCGCCAAGGACCCCATGCCCCAGAAGAGCTGTGGGGGACCCCTACGTCCTAGAGGAGGAGGAAGAGGAGGCACCGGTCTGGAGGCAACACTGCTGGAGACATCCAGAGCCCTGTATGGATTGTGGGTGTCTGGGGAGATGCTGGAGGTGCTGGGCATGGGACGCAGCGCCACATGCAGGATTGGGGAGCCCTGTGGCTCAGGGGCAACTGTATGGGGGAGGGGGGGAGCAGGGCTTGAGGAGGCTCTGTGGGGATTCAGACCGGCCATTCTTGGGGTACTAAGGAGCGCCAAAAGGTGCACAGAGGGACCTGGGGCGTACCGAAAGGGGCACAGATGTGCCCTGATGGGACTGCAGGGCGACTCACATGCCTTCAGATGCCCCAGAGGTGGTGGTGAGTGCAGCAGCTTGCTTGCTTTGCCTTTGGGTTTGCCGCAGGGCCCCACAAGCACGCACACTCCCATGCCCTCCGTCCCCTCCTGCTCTCCAGCTGTATCCGCCTGCTCTCCATGGCATCTGTTCTCCTCCTCCCACACTCACCCTGCAGCCCTCACCAGCCCCATCTGCCCCAGCCTTCCAGGTGAGCACAAGACAAAGCTTTTTAATACGGGCATGGGCAAACACAGGAACAGGACTTCCCAGGCAGACTGTGGTGTCTTCATCCTTGTGCAAGCCCAGTGGGACGTGGCCCGGAGGCACCTGCTCTGCTGAATGTGCTCTGCACAGGGGGCGGGCTGGCAATTGGGGGACGCCGAATTATGGGATGCTCAGTCCGCGCCGGCCCCTGGGCCTGGGTGCCACCGCTGCCAGGCTCTCCGCAGACGGGCGCGCAGGGCTTGGAAGGGGAAGCCTGGTGGCGGTGCTTTCCTGGGCGCTCGGAGGACGAAGACTGTGGATATTGCCAGGCAGCGGACTGTGGGGCTGCTGTCCTTGTCCAAGCGCTGAAGGACTGAGATGGGAGGAAAGAGAGCAGCGATCAAGCCCTGTATCAGCAGAGACCCCAGGCCCCTCCTCAAGAGAGGGCCAAGAGAGAGCAGGGCACAAGGGGATCTGTCTGTGCTCAGTGATCCCCCAGATGCCCCCCAGATTCCCTTCAGGAAAGGTATGCAAGAGCCCTCCGGCCTGGCGCAGGCCATGGGTGCCCTCTGCATAGTCAAAAACACCGGCCCTTAAATACGCCGGACATTCCCTCCGTCTCCAGCCCCAGCCTCCTCCCGCCAGCCCCGGCCGACCCCGCGTGCCCTACGCACGGCTGCACATCTCCTCCAGCTCCTCTTCGCGCCAGTCCAGGAGCTGAGCAGCAAGCCCTAGGCACACACAGCCCATCACAAGGTGAGACCCAGCCAGGGGAGAGGGATTTGGGGCTGGGGAGAGAGACGTGGGCAGTGGGGAGACGGACCTGGGCACTGGGAGAGGAACCTAGCGCTGGGGAGAGAGACGTGGGCAGTGGGGAGATGGACCTGGGCACTGGGACAGGAACCTAGCGCTTGGGAGAGGGACTCAGGGGCAGTGGGGAGACGGATCTAGAGAGTGGGAAGAGGGTCCCACATGTTGGGGAGAAGGATCCAAGCATTAAGGAGTGGGTCCTGGGGGGTTGGGGAGGGGGAGCCAGGGGCTGGGGAGAGGGAGCCAGGGGCTGGGGAGAGGGACATGGGCACTTGGGAGAGGGACATGGGGCCTGAGGAGAAGGACCTTGGGGCTGGGGAGTGGGTTGTGGGTGTCCGGAGGGGTCTCACCGATGAAGCGCACAGCCTGCTCGCGCAGAGTGGCCCGGGGGTCCTCCAGGTACCGGCAGCTGCAGCTGACATACTCGCTGGCTATTGGCCCAGCCTTCCGCAGCTGCAGAGACCCCCCAGTACAGGTGTTGGCACTGCCAGGCCTGTCCCCCTCCCTGGGACACCCGCCCCCCTCTCTAGGACAGGCGTTGGCAACTTTGGGCCCATCCCCCCTCCCAGGACAGGCGCGGGCACAACCGGGACAGGGGCTAACACAGCTGGGACACGTGCTGTCACTGCTGGAAAAGGTGTTGGCACAGAAGGGACAGTGGCTGGCACCAGCAGCACTGCCAGGAGAGGTGCTGGCACCTCCAGGACATTCCCAGCGGGTACAGCTGGGAGAGAGGCTGGCTCCACCAGGAAAGATGCTGGCACGGGGGCTGGCTCCACCAGGAGAGGTGCTGGCACCGTTGGGACGGGGGCCAGCACCACCAGGTCAGGCCTGCCACTGCTTGGGCCTCCTCACCAGGCATTCGCCGATGTGCCAGGTCTGCACCGTCTTGGCCAGCTTCCGGAGCTGCTTCCAGCTGAGGAGCTTTGCGGCCTCCATGAGGGCTGTCTGGGCAGCCTGGGGAGGAGTGGGGAGATGGGCGATGGCACCGTGGCCAGGCCGGAGCCACCCCATGGCCACTGCCTGGGGTGCCTACCACGGTGGCCTCATGGCCCGCCACGGTGCCCTGTACCTGTGCCACACCGAGGTGTGGGTCACTCAGATGGAAGAAGAGGGGCAGCAGCCCCTGGCGTGCCAGCTGCTTCATCTGCTGCCTCTCGCTGCCTACTGTCCGGCCCAGCAGCTCCCCAAAGAGCCGCATGGCCAGTTCCCGCACCGTGCTGACCTCCTGCGGGGGCAAGCACAGCAACCTCAGCCGCGGTGGGCGGGGGGAGAACCACAAAGGGCCTCCTACCAGCTCCCCACCACCATCCTCACGTTGGGAAAGAGGGGCAGGAGGTCGTGGGCCAGCTGCACAGCCAGGGGGCTGATTTGCCGCGGCTCGGCGTGGTGCAGCACGTTGCGCAGCACGGCCAGGGCCTTGGCGTCCATCTCCCCATCGGCATCCTGCAGCCGCTCCACCACATCTGGGATCACCTTCAGCATCTTCCTTGCCTGCAGGGAGACATGCAGCATTTTCCTCATTCCACTGGTGGCAGAAGTGCTCGGGACACAGGCACCGGCGGCGAGAGCTCACTCACTGTGGAGGGTCTTCCAGAGAGGGTGAGGAGGCCACGGAGTGCCAGCCAGCGCATGACCTGGCGCTCATTGCCCAGCCGCACCTGGCAGAGGCTCAGCGCCACCTCATCGGCCAGCACACACAGATCGGGACACCGCAGCAGCTGCAACGGCAAAGGGCCGGGGTGGCACAGGGACTCATGGCCACCCCCAGGACTAGGACCCCAGTGCGTGATATGGCATCCCTGCTGCCACCTCCCACTTGGCCCAGCCCCAGCCCCAGCCCCAGCAGCAGCGCTGCATCCCCAGCCCCACGCCCTACCCCTTGTCCTCATCCTCATCCTCACCCCCCGGCCCTAGCCCCGGCCCCACGTCCCCAGCCTGGGCCACAGCCCCTCTTCTCCAGCCCCATCTGAATCCCCTCAGCCATGACCCCCACCCCACCCCCCGTCCCTATCCCCACATCCTACCTCGATGAGGAAGGCCATAGAGGGGATCTCCAGGCACTTGTCCTTGTCCCTCAGGGCCAGGCTGAGGTTCAGGAAGATCTTGGCACGCTCCTCCAGAGGGTTCCCCTGCATCTGCCTGGCAATGGACAGGAGAGGCAGCATGGCAGCCAAGACAGATGGGCAAACTGCACCAGGAGCCCGTGGGGCCGCCAGAGTGGGATGAGGGGCCAGGGAGGGCAGGGGGCTCACCTGGCCAGCAAGGCAACCCCTGTCAGGTGGGTCCCGGGCCGACTGATCATCTCCCAGCCGCCCTGCCCTTCCATGGCAGTGACCTGCTCCCCGTAGCCAGTGCAGCACAGCAGGGCCTGCATGGCTTGCACGGCCACCCTGCCCGGGGAAAAGAGCACTGGTTTATCACTCCGTACTCTGGCATGGGCAGCAGGGGACGGGCCTGGGGGACTGGGTACCTGACAGGCCTGGGAGGCATGAGTTTGCCCTCGTGGTTGAAGGCAGGGATGTCCTCTTGCGCCTCGATGAGGGCAAAGGACAGCTGGAAGAGGAGGGCCAGGAAGAGGCGGGGGAAGAGCGCCTTCACCTCCTGTTTGCAAGCGTGCTGCAGGAGGATGATGTTCAGTGCCCGGGTCACCTGCAAAAAAAAGTCAATGACAGCCCTTGCTAGTACCACAGCTACATGCACGACGAGGCCTCCCTCTGGGGCAACTCACAGTCAGCGGGAGGATGCAGGTGAGGTCCTGCGCGGTGGTGCCTGGCTTGCAGAGGGGCCGGTGCTGCAGCATGCAGAGCAGCTCCTGCAGCACCCTCTCAGCTGCCAGCGACTGGGAGACCATCAGCACCCACATGGCCACGGCAACACTGTGAACCCGAGCCAGAAAGGCTTGGCTCAGCATCCCATGATCCCGCTCACCCGTTCCGGGGCTGGCCGACCCGGTGGCTCTACGAGGCCTGGAGGGAGCCCAGCTCCAGCCCTGGGGCTGCTGCACTCAGGCTGGCAACGTGGCAGGCGTACCTGTCACAGGCTGGGGAGCAGCTCAGCAGGCCAGTGACCACTTCACTCGGGTAGCGGCATGCCAGGTGGAGAAGGAAGGGCTTGAGGATGTCCTGGGCTGCGGCCTCACGGATGCACGGCAGGTTCTCATAGATATGCACCACAGCCAGCTGCACCTGCAAGGGACACGGGTTGGCAGCAGCTTGCTGCCACAGGGAAACTGCTGCCAGATTCACGCTCTGCTTGAGAGCCCTGGGTTTGAGGACCATTGCCAGCGGGCTGGAGGCTTACGTGCTCTGGCTTGGCGGCACAGTATCCCATCATATCCTCGAGCATACGGGTTGCCGCTGCGGTGTCATAGGCACTCGTGCTTTTCATGCCCTCGAGGGCCACGAGGACCGCATCTGTCTGCGAGGCCTCCTGCGAGGCCTCCGTGGAGCAGCTGCGGGGTCCGTCCTCCTTCTTGACCCAGGCCTCCATGGGGCGGCTGGGGGGACGGTCCTCATCCCCAGCCCATACCGCCGTGGGGCAGCGAGGGGGTCTCTGCACCATGCTGGGGCCGGGGCCCAGGCGAGACACAAAGACACAGTGGGGAAGGCGAGGTCCTTCACGGGGCCGTGGGGCCACGCCGGGGGGTGGCTGAGGGAGCTCCCTGGGGAGATCCCAGCCGTCTCCTCCCCACGCACTGAGGTGACACCGTGGGGCACCAGGTGACACCGTGGAGACCATGGGGGTCACAATGGGGGGGGTGGCAGGAGTCACAAAGGGCCCCAACATCACCCTTGGCTGGTCTCTGCTGCAGCTCCCGGCAGCAATGTGTCCCCAGGGGCTGGCTGGGGGGTGGGTTGGCGGCGGGGGCGGGCGCTGCTCGTTCGCTAATCACACAAGTGTCCCCTGTGAAGGGCCACCTCTGAGCCGCAGGTTGCCGTGTGGTTCTGAAAAGGGGAGGTTGGTGAGGGGTCCCCAGGTCCCCAGGGGCAGCCAGGGGGCTGGGGCACCTGAAGGCAGCTGGGGCAGGGGCAGCCATGGGGCAAACTGGCGGGGGGAGGAGGCCTAGGTGACCCTGACCCAGGGCAAGCAGGTGCCCCCCGTTGCTGCCCTAAAGCTCCCACTGACACCCCAAATAGCTCCAAACCATTCCCAAACCTTCCTAAAAGCCTCAAATACCCCCAGACTGCTCAAGTGCCCCCCCTCCAAGACCCAGAAAGACACACTGAAACCTGCCACAGAGGCTCCAAAATGCCTTCAGACTTTGCTTCCGAGGGCCAAAATCCGCCCAATAGCCCACACTGCTGCCTAAACACCCCCAAAACTTCCACAGGGCCCCCAGACATGCAAATCCTGCCCCGGGGCTGGTACTGGCAGCAGACAGGAGGGCTCCCCGCCACCTACTTCCCTCCAGGTCTTGCTGCCCTGAGAGGGAGACCACGATTGAGGGTTCCCCCCTTTCCCTAGCACTGGCAATTCCCCTCCATCCCTCCCTCCTCTTTTGCCCTTCTGCCCCTCTGCATGCCCCGTACCTCTCCATGCCTGCCCACCTCTCCGTCTGTCCCTGCCTCCAGCTACCACACTGCTCTTCCCCCCTCTCTTCACGTGGCCATCTCTCCCCCTCTTCATCACCCACCTCCATCCCTCTTCACCTTCCTCCATCCTACTGTTTGTGCATCCTGCCTGTCTGACTCTCCAGCCCTCTTCTCCTCTCTTCCACGCCCCATCCCTCTCTCTCCAGCCTCCATCCATCTCGTGGGCTCTCCAGCCTTCCAGTTCTCTTTCACACCCTCTGTCCAGTTCCCCCTCCTCTAGTCTTCTGGCCACCTCTACATCCCTCTTGTCCACCCTTCTGCTCCCCATTCCTCTGCCCAGCCCTCTGGCCCTCTCTTTCTGGCCTTCCGTCCTCCTCTCAAGCTCTCTTTCAACCTTTGCAGCCATCTGTCTGCCTCTCCATGCCCCTCTTTCCTCTTTTCTCTCTCTCTGTCCAACTCCCCCCTCCATCTTTTCTCTCTCTCTATTCCTCTGTCCACCTCTACATCCCTCTTCTCTTCTCTTCTCTTCTCTTCTCTTCTGCTCCCCATTCTCTGTGTGGTCCTGCATCCTTCCCTCAGCTCCCCCTCTCCCTCTTTTTCTCTGGGCCTCCATCCTTCTCTTTCTTTCCCCATCCCTCCTCCCAGCTCTCTCTCCCTATCGCTCTCTCCCTGTCCCTCTGTCCAGCTCTGGCAGGCCCTGGCACCATGGGGCACTCACCCACCTCGGCTGGGGTGGAGGAAGAGTCTGGGCAGGGTGAGTGGGGCCTTCAGCACTCACAAGGATATACCCTGTCTCTTCCTTGTACTAACAAACAAAGAAGGTCTAGTTGGAGATGTGAAGGTTGGGGGCAGCCTTGGCTGCAGTGACCATGAGATGGTGGAGTTCAGGATCCTACGAGGAGGGAGCAGGGCAATAAGTAGGATTGCGACGCTGGACTTGAGGAGAGCTAACTTTGGCCTCTTGAGGGACCTACTTAGGGGAATCTCATGGGGTAGGGCCCTAGAAGGAAGAGGGGTCCAAGAAAGCTGGTTAATATTCAAGCATCACTTCCTCCAGGCTCAAGATCAGTGCATCCCTCTGAGGAAGAAGTCGAGCAAAGCGGGCAGGAGACCTGCATGGCTGAGCAAGGAACTCCTGGCCAAACTCCAACACAAGAAGGAAGTGTACAGAATGTGGCAAAGGGGACAGGCCGCTTGGGAGGAATACAGTGACGTTGTCAGAGTGTGCAGGGATGCGACAAGGAAGGCTAAGGCCCATTTGGAATTAAATCTGGCAAGGGATGTCAAGGACAACAAGAAGGCCTTCTTCAAATACATCAACAGCAAAAGGAAGACTAGGGAAAATGTGGGCCCGCTGCTGAATGGGGCGGCTGCCCTGGTGACGAAGGATACAGAGAAGGCAGAGTTATTGAATGCTGCCTTTGTTTCAGTCTTCACTGCTAAGGCCAGTCCTCAGGAATTCCAGACCTTGGAGACAAGAGAGGAAGGCTGGAGAAAGGAAGACTCTCCCTTGGTGGAGGAGGATGAGGTCAGAGATCTTTTGTCCAAACTTGACATCCATAAATCCATGGGCCCCGATGGGATGCACCCACGCGTGCTGAGGGAGCTGGCGGATGTTATCGCTAGGCCACTCTCCATCCTCTTGGAAAGGTCCTGGAGATCAGGAGAGGTGCCTGAGGACTGGAAGAAAGCCAATGTCACGCCAGTCTTCCACAAGGGCAAGAAGGAGGAGCCAGGAAACTCCAGGCCTGTCAGCCTCCCCTCCATCCCTGGCAAGGTGATGGAACAGCTCCTCCTGGAGGTCCTCACTAAGCATGCGGAGGACAAGAAGGTGATCAGGAGTAGTCAGCATGGATTCACCAAAGGGAAATCATGCTTGACCAATCTGATAGCCTTCTATGACGGAATGACTGGCTGGGTAGATGAGGGCAGAGCAGTGGATGTTGTCTTTCTGGACTTGAGCAAGGCTTTTGACACTGTCTCCCATCCCATCCTCCTAGGTAAGCTCAGGAAGTGTGGGCTAGATGAGTGGACGGTGAGGTGGCTTGAGAACTGGCTGGATGGCCGAGCTCCGAGGGTTGTGGTGAATGGCGCAGAGTCAAGTTGGAGGCCTGTGGCTAGTGGTGTCCCCCAGGGGTCAGTCCTGGGTCCAGTCTTGTTCAATATATTCATCAATGACCTGGAGGAAGGGACAGAGTGCACCCTCAGCAAGTTTGCTGCTGATACTAAACTGGGGGGAGAGGCTAACACCCCAGAAGACTGTGCTGCCATTCAGAGGGACCTGGACAGGCTGGAGAGGTGGGTGGAGAGGAACCTCCTGAAGTTCAACAAAGGCAAGTGCAAGGTCCTGCACCTAGGCAGGAATAATCCCACGCACCAGTACAGGCTGGGGGTTGACCTGCTGGAAAGTAGCTCTGCCGAGAAGGACCTGGGAGTGCTGGTGGACAACAAGTTAAACATGAGCCAGCAGTGTGCCCTTGTGGCCACTTGTGGCCTTGTGGCCATGCTGGGCTGCATTAGGCAGAGTGTGGGAGGCAGGTTAGAGGGACCTGTCTGGGATGTTGATTGTGAGGTCAATTCCTTACATCAGCTGCAGTGGCCGTTAGCATGTGGGGCAGCAGGGAGGTGTTGTGAGGTCATCAAGAGTATTGGAAAACTCCCAGCCGCCGAGAGGAGAGCTCAGGTGGAAGAGAGAAGCGAAGCACAGGAAGGTGGGAGGAGGACAGTGCAGGGATGATGATGTTGCTTCCTTTGCCCTGTGGCAAGCTCTTTGGGATTGAAGCTGTAACGGTGCTACAAGGATGACGTTCAGATTTGTGCGATACGGTCCCTTGTCAACCGAAATGGATTATGTGTCCTCTGGAGCAGTCACATAGGACCACGGGCCAGCTGGATAGGAGGGATTCCCTAGCACAACCCCATTCAGGGACTCTCATCCAACCCAGCTGAAGGTGCTGTTGCAAGGACACCTGTGGTGGAGGCTACCATCAACAGCCAGACAGCAGCCAACTATCCTGTTCCAGAGGTTTGGATTCCCCACATGAGCCTTACCCTAAGCAGAAGATCCCAGTGAATTAGATTTTTGTTTTAAAACAAACACTCTGTCCATGACTGTCTGTGAAGCAAATACCTCACTGTGATGCATCACCTTCTGGCACTGGACTCAGGCACTTGCATGTTGCCCCTCTGCTCCTGCTGTGGGCTCTGCATGGAGCTTCAGAGCAGGCATGCTGTCTCCTACAGCCAAGGCCAGAGATTTGGCTTTGAGTCTGCCTGGCAGGCTTTGGCCTGGCAAATGTCTCCTGGGGATCCCAGAGCCGTCATCCTGGCGATGGAACAGGGCCACGTCTTCATTTTGTCCCTCTTTGTCTGTTTCTGGCCCACGTCCGGGTGTGTGTGCGTAGTGCCATTTCTGCAGCTGAGCAGAGGGGTCCTTGTGCGAGTGCTTGGGGAGAGCATGACCTTGGGTGGGGGCTGAGCCAAGGCTTGCATCTCCCTGTGGGGTGGGGCAGGGCAGGGGCTGGTGCAGCCCCAGGGCTGGCTGAGTGGGTGCTCACCCCAGAGCAGAGGGGTCGACGGGGCAGAGCAGGGAGCCCGTGTTGCTCTTCTCCACCCTTACTGTGAGAAGCCCACGGGAGAAGAGCGTTCCCAGAGTGAGATTCCACGGAGGTGGGTAATGCACGTGGGCACTCTAACCACAACCCCCGTCCCCATGAGAAATCCCCTCTTCTACTGGGCTCAGGCTCCAGCCCTGCATGTCCCACAGGGGGAGATGGGCCAGGACTGGGCAGGAAGGGGGATGTCTCGGTGCAGGGGCTGCAAGCAGGGAGGCTCCAACTCCCAGGGCCAGAGGTGGTGTTTGAGCCCCAGCTCCTCCCAGAGCCCCCATGGTCACCCCACCCCTGCCCTGCCACCCTGGGGATGTGCTTGTGATAGCACGGGTGTCCCCTGGCAGAGAGCAGCGCACGTGCGGCCAGAGCCAGGCAGAGCAGGGCTGCGTCCCCAGGAAGGGCCAGGCAGAGCAGGGCAGACCCTGAGCAGGACCAGTGCAGCCCAGCTCTCCTGCAGCGCAGCCAAGGGCTGGACACGGCCCCAAGTCCTGCGCTCCCCGCAGCCATGCAAGTCCCAGAGTCCAGGCTTGTGCAGGGCCCCTGAGCAGCTCCAAGGGGAGAGCCTGGGAGCACTGAGGGGAAGAGCAAGAGCTGGCCCTTGGCCACACTGTGCTGTGGCCCTGAGGTGTAAATGTCAGCCTCTTCCACAGCTCGGTGGGTGCAGAGCTTCAGGACAGAAGAGGCTGGTGCAGGACCAGGTGCCTGCAGAGCAGGTGCTCCAGCAAGGAGGTGTGTGCCCCAGAGCAAGAGCCCCTCTGCGCCCTCGGGTCCCCCTGCCCTGGCTCACGCAGCCCTGCTGGGACTGAGCCCTGAGGCCAGTGGGACAGAGAAAGGAAAGAGAAAAAGGCAAAGTAAAAAAAAGGGGAGCATAACAACTGCAGTGTAAGGAAGGAAAACTAAAGCCAGGAAAAATTCTGCTCTCAGAACCTGCAAGTCTAGACACAGACTCCCAGACTCTTTTGCATATTGCTTTAGATAGATAGGAATATAGATATACATAACAGCCACAGATATAGATGCATTTGGTGACTCTTTCCCCCATTCCAGGACATCTCTCCGAGTAGCTCAGGTGTCAGCTCAATGAGGGAAAGGAAATGAGCCAGGGCGAAAGAGGAGGGTGTTTCTGTGTGTTTGGCCTCAGTTCCACTGCCTGTCAGTGTGTGGCACGGGCAACCCATCAGGAAGAGCCAGCAGGGTGCGGAGAGCCCCCGGATGGAGGAGGGAACGCAGTTTGGGTGCCAGATGCTGCACAGCCGTGGAACCCTTTTCCCTGCTCAAGTCCTGTGTGAGAGGTTGCTTGCCTGTGGGCACCAGAGTGCAGCTGGTTAAAAACCTGGCCTAGGAACAGGCTCAGCTCCCATTGGCGCCCGCTTTAGGAACAGACATGAAATCTTCTCACCGTGGACATGTGCCCCTGTGAACATCCTTGGGGCTGGGCCTGTGCCAAGGCTGAGGGCTGAACCATGACTTTGGGCTGGAGCCTGCATGGTGTTGTGATCCCTTCTCCAGCCCACTGCCCTCTCCCTCCTCTGCCTCCTGCACTGCTCAAGGAAACGTCCTCTCTCATCATTGCCTGCTCCCATCCCCTGCACCCTGCACGCAGATATTCCCCTGCACTGACCCAAACTGGTGGCCCAGGTGAGGCAGCTCCTTCTTGTGTCCCTGCAGCCCAGAAGCGGGAGGGCAGAGGGGTGGGGGTGGATGGGAGGCAGGAGGAGGGGGGGGGTCCCCGCGCTGCCCAGGGCCCTGCTGCCTCACAGCCCCTGCCGGGAAGGAGCCAGCTCTGGGCTGTGCCAGGAGTGCTCGGGGCTCTGTGAGTACCATGGCAGCCAGGAGCAGCCCCCAGGAAGGGGAGAGCCTGTGGAGGTGGAGGAGGGGAAATCCCAGGCCCTGCACCCGAGCAAGCTGCTCTGTGCCATGCACTGGGGCAGCAGGAAGCAGAGCTCCCTCCCAGCCACTCTGGGGAGGTGATCCCCAGGCAATGAGCCCCTCCCTCTGGGGCTGGCTGGGGTGTTCAGGGCCCTGCTCTCACCTCTGGCTCCCGCCTGTGCGACTACAGCCCAGGGCTAAACCTGTCACTGCACTTCTGCGGTGGTCTCTGTGCCTTGGGACCAGGGTGGCCCAGGCAGAGCCCCCGGGAAAGGAGCAAGCAGGGCCACTCCTAGGCTGTGGACGCTGGCCCTCCCTTCCCAGAGGGGCGTTACGGGACCCTACAGAGAGACCCATTTTGGCTGGAAACTGTGTGTGTGGTTTCCAGGATGGAAATGTCTCCGCCAGCAGGAATACTCTCCAGCTGGGCTGGTCACCAGTATCCCACTCCAGGGACCACGGACACTTGCAGGTGCCCAGCCTGTCCCCGAGCCTGCTGCTCCTGAGACGTGCCCCTTCCCCACTGCTGGGTCTTGGTGCTTTGCTCTCCCTGATCAGCCTCAGGGAGACACCCTGACCCCTGGGAAGGGAAGCACCACATCTGGCTCAAAACCCCAAAGGCTTTCATAAGAACAAATAGCAACGAGCAGTGTAAAAGTAGAGAATTAAAAATAGAGGGAACACAGAGCTCTTTCTGCTACCGCTGTGAGAAGGGAGACTGGTCTCTGGCACTGCAGACGGGCCCTGCAGATGCCCCCAGCAGGGGAGAGGGGTTTTGGAAGGGTCCATCGCCAGGGAGTGCTGCATGCTTTGTGGGTGTTGGTGCTGCACCTGGCTGTGGGCATGACAGGAGGAGCCATGGGGGACCCCAGAGGAGGAGACACCGAGGAACTTGTGGGGGGACCCAGAGGAAGCATCGTGCACCTCGCCAAGGACCCCATGCCCCAGAAGAGCTGTGGGGGACCCCTACGTCCTAGAGGAGGAGGAAGAGGAGGCACCGGTCTGGAGGCAACACTGCTGGAGACATCCAGAGCCCTGTATGGATTGTGGGTGTCTGGGGAGATGCTGGAGGTGCTGGGCATGGGACGCAGCGCCACATGCAGGATTGGGGAGCCCTGTGGCTCAGGGGCAACTGTATGGGGGAGGGGGGGAGCAGGGCTTGAGGAGGCTCTGTGGGGATTCAGACCGGCCATTCTTGGGGTACTAAGGAGCGCCAAAAGGTGCACAGAGGGACCTGGGGCGTACCGAAAGGGGCACAGATGTGCCCTGATGGGACTGCAGGGCGACTCACATGCCTTCAGATGCCCCAGAGGTGGTGGTGAGTGCAGCAGCTTGCTTGCTTTGCCTTTGGGTTTGCCGCAGGGCCCCACAAGCACGCACACTCCCATGCCCTCCGTCCCCTCCTGCTCTCCAGCTGTATCCGCCTGCTCTCCATGGCATCTGTGCTCCTCCTCCCACACTCACCCTGCAGCCCTCACCAGCCCCATCTGCCCCAGCCTTCCAGGTGAGCACAAGACAAAGCTTTTTAATACGGGCATGGGCAAACACAGGAACAGGACTTCCCAGGCAGACTGTGGTGTCTTCATCCTTGTGCAAGCCCAGTGGGACGTGGCCCGGAGGCACCTGCTCTGCTGAATGTGCTCTGCACAGGGGGCAGGCTGGCAATTGGGGGACGCCGAATTATGGGATGCTCAGTCCGCGCCGGCCCCTGGGCCTGGGTGCCACCGCTGCCAGGCTCTCCACAGACGGGCGCGCAGGGCTTGGAAGGGGAAGCCTGGTGGCGGTGCTTTCCTGGGCGCTCGGAGGACGAAGACTGTGGATATTGCCAGGCAGCGGACTGTGGGGCTGCTGTCCTTGTCCAAGCGCTGAAGGACTGAGATGGGAGGAAAGAGAGCAGCGATCAAGCCCTGTATCAGCAGAGACCCCAGGCCCCTCCTCAAGAGAGGGCCAAGAGAGAGCAGGGCACAAGGGGATCTGTCTGTGCTCAGTGATCCCCCAGATGCCCCCCAGATTCCCTTCAGGAAAGGTATGCAAGAGCCCTCCGGCCTGGCGCAGGCCATGGGTGCCCTCTGCATAGTCAAAAACACCGGCCCTCAAATACGCCGGACATTCCCTCCGTCTCCAGCCCCGGCCTCCTCCCGCCAGCCCCGGCCGACCCCGCGTGCCCTACGCACGGCTGCACATCTCCTCCAGCTCCTCTTCGCGCCAGTCCAGGAGCTGAGCAGCAAGCCCTAGGCACACACAGCCCATCACAAGGTGAGACCCAGCCAGGGGAGAGGGATTTGGGGCTGGGGAGAGAGACGTGGGCAGTGGGGAGACGGACCTGGGCACTGGGAGAGGAACCTAGCGCTGGGGAGAGAGACGTGGGCAGTGGGGAGATGGACCTGGGCACTGGGACAGGAACCTAGCGCTTGGGAGAGGGACTCAGGGGCAGTGGGGAGACGGATCTAGAGAGTGGGAAGAGGGTCCCACATGTTGGGGAGAAGGATCCAAGCATTAAGGAGTGGGTCCTGGGGGGTTGGGGAGGGGGAGCCAGGGGCTGGGGAGAGGGAGCCAGGGGCTGGGGAGAGGGACATGGGCACTTGGGAGAGGGACATGGTGCCTGAGGAGAAGGACCTTGGGGCTGGGGAGTGGGTTGTGGGTGTCCGGAGGGGTCTCACCGATGAAGCGCACAGCCTGCTCGCGCAGAGTGGCCCGGGGGTCCTCCAGGTACCGGCAGCTGCAGCTGACATACTCGCTGGCTATTGGCCCAGCCTTCCGCAGCTGCAGAGACCCCCCAGTACAGGTGTTGGCACTGCCAGGCCTGTCCCCCTCCCTGGGACACCCGCCCCCCTCTCTAGGACAGGCGTTGGCAACTTTGGGCCCATCCCCCCTCCCAGGACAGGCGCGGGCACAACCGGGACAGGGGCTAACACAGCTGGGACACGTGCTGTCACTGCTGGAAAAGGTGTTGGCACAGAAGGGACAGTGGCTGGCACCAGCAGCACTGCCAGGAGAGGTGCTGGCACCTCCAGGACATTCCCAGCGGGTACAGCTGGGAGAGAGGCTGGCTCCACCAGGAAAGATGCTGGCACGGGGGCTGGCTCCACCAGGAGAGGTGCTGGCACCGTTGGGACGGGGGCCAGCACCACCAGGTCAGGCCTGCCACTGCTTGGGCCTCCTCACCAGGCATTCGCCGATGTGCCAGGTCTGCACCGTCTTGGCCAGCTTCCGGAGCTGCTTCCAGCTGAGGAGCTTTGCGGCCTCCATGAGGGCTGTCTGGGCAGCCTGGGGAGGAGTGGGGAGATGGGCGATGGCACCGTGGCCAGGCCGGAGCCACCCCATGGCCACTGCCTGGGGTGCCTACCACGGTGGCCTCATGGCCCGCCACGGTGCCCTGTACCTGTGCCACACCGAGGTGTGGGTCACTCATATGGAAGAAGAGGGGCAGCAGCCCCTGGCGTGCCAGCTGCTTCATCTGCTGCCTCTCGCTGCCTACTGTCCGGCCCAGCAGCTCCCCAAAGAGCCGCATGGCCAGTTCCCGCACCGTGCTGACCTCCTGCGGGGGCAAGCACAGCAACCTCAGCCGCGGTGGGCGGGGGGAGAACCACAAAGGGCCTCCTACCAGCTCCCCACCACCATCCTCACGTTGGGAAAGAGGGGCAGGAGGTCGTGGGCCAGCTGCACAGCCAGGGGGCTGATTTGCCGCGGCTCGGCGTGGTGCAGCACGTTGCGCAGCACGGCCAGGGCCTTGGCGTCCATCTCCCCATCGGCATCCTGCAGCCGCTCCACCACATCTGGGATCACCTTCAGCATCTTCCTTGCCTGCAGGGAGACATGCAGCATTTTCCTCATTCCACTGGTGGCAGAAGTGCTCGGGACACAGGCACCGGCGGCGAGAGCTCACTCACTGTGGAGGGTCTTCCAGAGAGGGTGAGGAGGCCACGGAGTGCCAGCCAGCGCATGACCTGGCGCTCATTGCCCAGCCGCACCTGGCAGAGGCTCAGCGCCACCTCATCGGCCAGCACACACAGATCGGGACACCGCAGCAGCTGCAACGGCAAAGGGCCGGGGTGGCACAGGGACTCATGGCCACCCCCAGGACTAGGACCCCAGTGCGTGATATGGCATCCCTGCTGCCACCTCCCACTTGGCCCAGCCCCAGCCCCAGCCCCAGCAGCAGCGCTGCATCCCCAGCCCCACGCCCTACCCCTTGTCCTCATCCTCATCCTCACCCCCCGGCCCTAGCCCCGGCCCCATGTCCCCAGCCTGGGCCACAGCCCCTCTTCTCCAGCCCCATCTGAATCCCCTCAGCCATGACCCCCACCCCACCCCCCGTCCCTATCCCCACATCCTACCTCGATGAGGAAGGCCATAGAGGGGATCTCCAGGCACTTGTCCTTGTCCCTCAGGGCCAGGCTGAGGTTCAGGAAGATCTTGGCACGCTCCTCCAGAGGGTTCCCCTGCATCTGCCTGGCAATGGACAGGAGAGGCAGCATGGCAGCCAAGACAGATGGGCAAACTGCACCAGGAGCCCGTGGGGCCGCCAGAGTGGGATGAGGGGCCAGGGAGGGCAGGGGGCTCACCTGGCCAGCAAGGCAACCCCTGTCAGGTGGGTCCCGGGCCGACTGATCATCTCCCAGCCGCCCTGCCCTTCCATGGCAGTGACCTGCTCCCCGTAGCCAGTGCAGCACAGCAGGGCCTGCATGGCTTGCACGGCCACCCTGCCCGGGGAAAAGAGCACTGGTTTATCACTCCGTACTCTGGCATGGGCAGCAGGGGACAGGCCTGGGGGACTGGGTACCTGACAGGCCTGGGAGGCATGAGTTTGCCCTCGTGGTTGAAGGCAGGGATGTCCTCTTGCGCCTCGATGAGGGCAAAGGACAGCTGGAAGAGGAGGGCCAGGAAGAGGCGGGGGAAGAGCGCCTTCACCTCCTGTTTGCAAGCGTGCTGCAGGAGGATGATGTTCAGTGCCCGGGTCACCTGCAAAAAAAAGTCAATGACAGCCCTTGCTAGTACCACAGCTACATGCACGACGAGGCCTCCCTCTGGGGCAACTCACAGTCAGCGGGAGGATGCAGGTGAGGTCCTGCGCGGTGGTGCCTGGCTTGCAGAGGGGCCGGTGCTGCAGCATGCAGAGCAGCTCCTGCAGCACCCTCTCAGCTGCCAGCGACTGGGAGACCATCAGCACCCACATGGCCACGGCAACACTGTGAACCCGAGCCAGAAAGGCTTGGCTCAGCATCCCATGATCCCGCTCACCCGTTCCGGGGCTGGCCGACCCGGTGGCTCTACGAGGCCTGGAGGGAGCCCAGCTCCAGCCCTGGGGCTGCTGCACTCAGGCTGGCAACGTGGCAGGCGTACCTGTCACAGGCTGGGGAGCAGCTCAGCAGGCCAGTGACCACTTCACTCGGGTAGCGGCATGCCAGGTGGAGAAGGAAGGGCTTGAGGATGTCCTGGGCTGCGGCCTCACGGATGCACGGCAGGTTCTCATAGATATGCACCACAGCCAGCTGCACCTGCAAGGGACACGGGTTGGCAGCAGCTTGCTGCCACAGGGAAACTGCTGCCAGATTCACGCTCTGCTTGAGAGCCCTGGGTTTGAGGACCATTGCCAGCGGGCTGGAGGCTTACGTGCTCTGGCTTGGCGGCGCAGTATCCCATCATATCCTCGAGCATACGGGTTGCCGCTGCGGTGTCATAGGCACTCGTGCTTTTCATGCCCTCGAGGGCCACGAGGACCGCATCTGTCTGCGAGGCCTCCTGCGAGGCCTCCGTGGAGCAGCTGCGGGGTCCGTCCTCCTTCTTGACCCAGGCCTCCATGGGGCGGCTGGGGGGACGGTCCTCATCCCCAGCCCATACCGCCGTGGGGCAGCGAGGGGGTCTCTGCACCATGCTGGGGCCGGGGCCCAGGCGAGACACAAAGACACAGTGGGGAAGGCGAGGTCCTTCACGGGGCCGTGGGGCCACGCCGGGGGGTGGCTGAGGGAGCTCCCTGGGGAGATCCCAGCCGTCTCCTCCCCACGCACTGAGGTGACACCGTGGGGCACCAGGTGACACCGTGGAGACCATGGGGGTCACAATGGGGGGGGGGGTGGCAGGAGTCACAAAGGGCCCCGACATCACCCTTGGCTGGTCTCTGCTGCAGCTCCCGGCAGCAATGTGTCCCCAGGGGCTGGCTGGGGGGTGGGTTGGCGGCGGGGGCGGGCGCTGCTCGTTCGCTAATCACACAAGTGTCCCCTGTGAAGGGCCACCTCTGAGCCGCAGGTTGCCGTGTGGTTCTGAAAAGGGGAGGTTGGTGAGGGGTCCCCAGGTCCCCAGGGGCAGCCAGGGGGCTGGGGCACCTGAGGGCAGCTGGGGCAGGGGCAGCCATGGGGCAAACTGGCGGGGGGAGGAGGCCTAGGTGACCCTGACCCAGGGCAAGCAGGTGCCCCCCGTTGCTGCCCTAAAGCTCCCACTGACACCCCAAATAGCTCCAAACCATTCCCAAACCTTCCTAAAAGCCTCAAATACCCCCAGACTGCTCAAGTGCCCCCCCTCCAAGACCCAGAAAGACACACTGAAACCTGCCACAGAGGCTCCAAAATGCCTTCAGACTTTGCTTCCGAGGGCCAAAATCCGCCCAATAGCCCACACTGCTGCCTAAACACCCCCAAAACTTCCACAGGGCCCCCAGACATGCAAATCCTGCCCCGGGGCTGGTACTGGCAGCAGACAGGAGGGCTCCCCGCCACCTACTTCCCTCCAGGTCTTGCTGCCCTGAGAGGGAGACCACGATTGAGGGTTCCCCCCTTTCCCTAGCACTGGCAATTCCCCTCCATCCCTCCCTCCTCTTTTGCCCTTCTGCCCCTCTGCATGCCCCGTACCTCTCCATGCCTGCCCACCTCTCCGTCTGTCCCTGCCTCCAGCTACCACACTGCTCTTCCCCCCTCTCTTCACGTGGCCATCTCTCCCCCTCTTCATCACCCACCTCCATCCCTCTTCACCTTCCTCCATCCTACTGTTTGTGCATCCTGCCTGTCTGACTCTCCAGCCCTCTTCTCCTCTCTTCCACGCCCCATCCCTCTCTCTCCAGCCTCCATCCATCTCGTGGGCTCTCCAGCCTTCCAGTTCTCTTTCACACCCTCTGTCCAGTTCCCCCTCCTCTAGTCTTCTGGCCACCTCTACATCCCTCTTGTCCACCCTTCTGCTCCCCATTCCTCTGCCCAGCCCTCTGGCCCTCTCTTTCTGGCCTTCCGTCCTCCTCTCAAGCTCTCTTTCAACCTTTGCAGCCATCTGTCTGCCTCTCCATGCCCCTCTTTCCTCTTTTCTCTCTCTCTGTCCAACTCCCCCCTCCATCTTTTCTCTCTCTCTATTCCTCTGTCCACCTCTACATCCCTCTTCTCTTCTCTTCTCTTCTCTTCTCTTCTCTTCTGCTCCCCATTCTCTGTGTGGTCCTGCATCCTTCCCTCAGCTCCCCCTCTCCCTCTTTTTCTCTGGGCCTCCATCCTTCTCTTTCTTTCCCCATCCCTCCTCCCAGCTCTCTCTCCCTATCGCTCTCTCCCTGTCCCTCTGTCCAGCTCTGGCAGGCCCTGGCACCATGGGGCACTCACCCACCTCGGCTGGGGTGGAGGAAGAGTCTGGGCAGGGTGAGTGGGGCCTTCAGCACTCACAAGGATATACCCTGTCTCTTCCTTGTACTAACAAACAAAGAAGGTCTAGTTGGAGATGTGAAGGTTGGGGGCAGCCTTGGCTGCAGTGACCATGAGATGGTGGAGTTCAGGATCCTACGAGGAGGGAGCAGGGCAATAAGTAGGATTGCGACGCTGGACTTGAGGAGAGCTAACTTTGGCCTCTTGAGGGACCTACTTAGGGGAATCTCATGGGGTAGGGCCCTAGAAGGAAGAGGGGTCCAAGAAAGCTGGTTAATATTCAAGCATCACTTCCTCCAGGCTCAAGATCAGTGCATCCCTCTGAGGAAGAAGTCGAGCAAAGCGGGCAGGAGACCTGCATGGCTGAGCAAGGAACTCCTGGCCAAACTCCAACACAAGAAGGAAGTGTACAGAATGTGGCAAAGGGGACAGGCCGCTTGGGAGGAATACAGTGACGTTGTCAGAGTGTGCAGGGATGCGACAAGGAAGGCTAAGGCCCATTTGGAATTAAATCTGGCAAGGGATGTCAAGGACAACAAGAAGGCCTTCTTCAAATACATCAACAGCAAAAGGAAGACTAGGGAAAATGTGGGCCCGCTGCTGAATGGGGCGGCTGCCCTGGTGACGAAGGATACAGAGAAGGCAGAGTTATTGAATGCTGCCTTTGTTTCAGTCTTCACTGCTAAGGCCAGTCCTCAGGAATTCCAGACCTTGGAGACAAGAGAGGAAGGCTGGAGAAAGGAAGACTCTCCCTTGGTGGAGGAGGATGAGGTCAGAGATCTTTTGTCCAAACTTGACATCCATAAATCCATGGGCCCCGATGGGATGCACCCACGCGTGCTGAGGGAGCTGGCGGATGTTATCGCTAGGCCACTCTCCATCCTCTTGGAAAGGTCCTGGAGATCAGGAGAGGTGCCTGAGGACTGGAAGAAAGCCAATGTCACGCCAGTCTTCCACAAGGGCAAGAAGGAGGAGCCAGGAAACTCCAGGCCTGTCAGCCTCCCCTCCATCCCTGGCAAGGTGATGGAACAGCTCCTCCTGGAGGTCCTCACTAAGCATGCGGAGGACAAGAAGGTGATCAGGAGTAGTCAGCATGGATTCACCAAAGGGAAATCATGCTTGACCAATCTGATAGCCTTCTATGACGGAATGACTGGCTGGGTAGATGAGGGCAGAGCAGTGGATGTTGTCTTTCTGGACTTGAGCAAGGCTTTTGACACTGTCTCCCATCCCATCCTCCTAGGTAAGCTCAGGAAGTGTGGGCTAGATGAGTGGACGGTGAGGTGGCTTGAGAACTGGCTGGATGGCCGAGCTCCGAGGGTTGTGGTGAATGGCGCAGAGTCAAGTTGGAGGCCTGTGGCTAGTGGTGTCCCCCAGGGGTCAGTCCTGGGTCCAGTCTTGTTCAATATATTCATCAATGACCTGGAGGAAGGGACAGAGTGCACCCTCAGCAAGTTTGCTGCTGATACTAAACTGGGGGGAGAGGCTAACACCCCAGAAGACTGTGCTGCCATTCAGAGGGACCTGGACAGGCTGGAGAGGTGGGTGGAGAGGAACCTCCTGAAGTTCAACAAAGGCAAGTGCAAGGTCCTGCACCTAGGCAGGAATAATCCCACGCACCAGTACAGGCTGGGGGTTGACCTGCTGGAAAGTAGCTCTGCCGAGAAGGACCTGGGAGTGCTGGTGGACAACAAGTTAAACATGAGCCAGCAGTGTGCCCTTGTGGCCACTTGTGGCCTTGTGGCCATGCTGGGCTGCATTAGGCAGAGTGTGGGAGGCAGGTTAGAGGGACCTGTCTGGGATGTTGATTGTGAGGTCAATTCCTTACATCAGCTGCAGTGGCCGTTAGCATGTGGGGCAGCAGGGAGGTGTTGTGAGGTCATCAAGAGTATTGGAAAACTCCCAGCCGCCGAGAGGAGAGCTCAGGTGGAAGAGAGAAGCGAAGCACAGGAAGGTGGGAGGAGGACAGTGCAGGGATGATGATGTTGCTTCCTTTGCCCTGTGGCAAGCTCTTTGGGATTGAAGCTGTAACGGTGCTACAAGGATGACGTTCAGATTTGTGCGATACGGTCCCTTGTCAACCGAAATGGATTATGTGTCCTCTGGAGCAGTCACATAGGACCACGGGCCAGCTGGATAGGAGGGATTCCCTAGCACAACCCCATTCAGGGACTCTCATCCAACCCAGCTGAAGGTGCTGTTGCAAGGACACCTGTGGTGGAGGCTACCATCAACAGCCAGACAGCAGCCAACTATCCTGTTCCAGAGGTTTGGATTCCCCACATGAGCCTTACCCTAAGCAGAAGATCCCAGTGAATTAGATTTTTGTTTTAAAACAAACACTCTGTCCATGACTGTCTGTGAAGCAAATACCTCACTGTGATGCATCACCTTCTGGCACTGGACTCAGGCACTTGCATGTTGCCCCTCTGCTCCTGCTGTGGGCTCTGCATGGAGCTTCAGAGCAGGCATGCTGTCTCCTACAGCCAAGGCCAGAGATTTGGCTTTGAGTCTGCCTGGCAGGCTTTGGCCTGGCAAATGTCTCCTGGGGATCCCAGAGCCGTCATCCTGGCGATGGAACAGGGCCACGTCTTCATTTTGTCCCTCTTTGTCTGTTTCTGGCCCACGTCCGGGTGTGTGTGCGTAGTGCCATTTCTGCAGCTGAGCAGAGGGGTCCTTGTGCGAGTGCTTGGGGAGAGCATGACCTTGGGTGGGGGCTGAGCCAAGGCTTGCATCTCCCTGTGGGGTGGGGCAGGGCAGGGGCTGGTGCAGCCCCAGGGCTGGCTGAGTGGGTGCTCACCCCAGAGCAGAGGGGTCGACGGGGCAGAGCAGGGAGCCCGTGTTGCTCTTCTCCACCCTTACTGTGAGAAGCCCACGGGAGAAGAGCGTTCCCAGAGTGAGATTCCACGGAGGTGGGTAATGCACGTGGGCACTCTAACCACAACCCCCGTCCCCATGAGAAATCCCCTCTTCTACTGGGCTCAGGCTCCAGCCCTGCATGTCCCACAGGGGGAGATGGGCCAGGACTGGGCAGGAAGGGGGATGTCTCGGTGCAGGGGCTGCAAGCAGGGAGGCTCCAACTCCCAGGGCCAGAGGTGGTGTTTGAGCCCCAGCTCCTCCCAGAGCCCCCATGGTCACCCCACCCCTGCCCTGCCACCCTGGGGATGTGCTTGTGATAGCACGGGTGTCCCCTGGCAGAGAGCAGCGCACGTGCGGCCAGAGCCAGGCAGAGCAGGGCTGCGTCCCCAGGAAGGGCCAGGCAGAGCAGGGCAGACCCTGAGCAGGACCAGTGCAGCCCAGCTCTCCTGCAGCGCAGCCAAGGGCTGGACACGGCCCCAAGTCCTGCGCTCCCCGCAGCCATGCAAGTCCCAGAGCCCAGGCTTGTGCAGGGCCCCTGAGCAGCTCCAAGGGGAGAGCCTGGGAGCACTGAGGGGAAGAGCAAGAGCTGGCCCTTGGCCACACTGTGCTGTGGCCCTGAGGTGTAAATGTCAGCCTCTTCCACAGCTCGGTGGGTGCAGAGCTTCAGGACAGAAGAGGCTGGTGCAGGACCAGGTGCCTGCAGAGCAGGTGCTCCAGCAAGGAGGTGTGTGCCCCAGAGCAAGAGCCCCTCTGCGCCCTCGGGTCCCCCTGCCCTGGCTCACGCAGCCCTGCTGGGACTGAGCCCTGAGGCCAGTGGGACAGAGAAAGGAAAGAGAAAAAGGCAAAGTAAAAAAAAGGGGAGCATAACAACTGCAGTGTAAGGAAGGAAAACTAAAGCCAGGAAAAATTCTGCTCTCAGAACCTGCAAGTCTAGACACAGACTCCCAGACTCTTTTGCATATTGCTTTAGATAGATAGGAATATAGATATACATAACAGCCACAGATATAGATGCATTTGGTGACTCTTTCCCCCATTCCAGGACATCTCTCCGAGTAGCTCAGGTGTCAGCTCAATGAGGGAAAGGAAATGAGCCAGGGCGAAAGAGGAGGGTGTTTCTGTGTGTTTGGCCTCAGTTCCACTGCCTGTCAGTGTGTGGCACGGGCAACCCATCAGGAAGAGCCAGCAGGGTGCGGAGAGCCCCCGGATGGAGGAGGGAACGCAGTTTGGGTGCCAGATGCTGCACAGCCGTGGAACCCTTTTCCCTGCTCAAGTCCTGTGTGAGAGGTTGCTTGCCTGTGGGCACCAGGGTGCAGCTGGTTAAAAACCTGGCCTAGGAACAGGCTCAGCTCCCATTGGCGCCCGCTTTAGGAACAGACATGAAATCTTCTCACCGTGGACATGTGCCCCTGTGAACATCCTTGGGGCTGGGCCTGTGCCAAGGCTGAGGGCTGAACCATGACTTTGGGCTGGAGCCTGCATGGTGTTGTGATCCCTTCTCCAGCCCACTGCCCTCTCCCTCCTCTGCCTCCTGCACTGCTCAAGGAAACGTCCTCTCTCATCATTGCCTGCTCCCATCCCCTGCACCCTGCACGCAGATATTCCCCTGCACTGACCCAAACTGGTGGCCCAGGTGAGGCAGCTCCTTCTTGTGTCCCTGCAGCCCAGAAGCGGGAGGGCAGAGGGGTGGGGGTGGATGGGAGGCAGGAGGAGGGGGGGGGTCCCCGCGCTGCCCAGGGCCCTGCTGCCTCACAGCCCCTGCCGGGAAGGAGCCAGCTCTGGGCTGTGCCAGGAGTGCTCGGGGCTCTGTGAGTACCATGGCAGCCAGGAGCAGCCCCCAGGAAGGGGAGAGCCTGTGGAGGTGGAGGAGGGGAAATCCCAGGCCCTGCACCCGAGCAAGCTGCTCTGTGCCATGCACTGGGGCAGCAGGAAGCAGAGCTCCCTCCCAGCCACTCTGGGGAGGTGATCCCCAGGCAATGAGCCCCTCCCTCTGGGGCTGGCTGGGGTGTTCAGGGCCCTGCTCTCACCTCTGGCTCCCGCCTGTGCGACTACAGCCCAGGGCTAAACCTGTCACTGCACTTCTGCGGTGGTCTCTGTGCCTTGGGACCAGGGTGGCCCAGGCAGAGCCCCCGGGAAAGGAGCAAGCAGGGCCACTCCTAGGCTGTGGACGCTGGCCCTCCCTTCCCAGAGGGGCCCCTCCCTACAGAGAGACCCATTTTGGCTGGAAACTGTGTGTGTGGTTTCCAGGATGGAAATGTCTCCGCCAGCAGGAATACTCTCCAGCTGGGCTGGTCACCAGTATCCCACTCCAGGGACCACGGACACTTGCAGGTGCCCAGCCTGTCCCCGAGCCTGCTGCTCCTGAGACGTGCCCCTTCCCCACTGCTGGGTCTTGGTGCTTTGCTCTCCCTGATCAGCCTCAGGGAGACACCCTGACCCCTGGGAAGGGAAGCACCACATCTGGCTCAAAACCCCAAAGGCTTTCATAAGAACAAATAGCAACGAGCAGTGTAAAAGTAGAGAATTAAAAATAGAGGGAACACAGAGCTCTTTCTGCTACCGCTGTGAGAAGGGAGACTGGTCTCTGGCACTGCAGACGGGCCCTGCAGATGCCCCCAGCAGGGGAGAGGGGTTTTGGAAGGGTCCATCGCCAGGGGGTGCTGCATGCTTTGTGGGTGTTGGTGCTGCACCTGGCTGTGGGCATGACAGGAGGAGCCATGGGGGACCCCAGAGGAGGAGACACCGAGGAACTTGTGGGGGGACCCAGAGGAAGCATCGTGCACCTCGCCAAGGACCCCATGCCCCAGAAGAGCTGTGGGGGACCCCTACGTCCTAGAGGAGGAGGAAGAGGAGGCACCGGTCTGGAGGCAACACTGCTGGAGACATCCAGAGCCCTGTATGGATTGTGGGTGTCTGGGGAGATGCTGGAGGTGCTGGGCATGGGACGCAGCGCCACATGCAGGATTGGGGAGCCCTGTGGCTCAGGGGCAACTGTATGGGGGAGGGGGGGAGCAGGGCTTGAGGAGGCTCTGTGGGGATTCAGACCGGCCATTCTTGGGGTACTAAGGAGCGCCAAAAGGTGCACAGAGGGACCTGGGGCGTACCGAAAGGGGCACAGATGTGCCCTGATGGGACTGCAGGGCGACTCACATGCCTTCAGATGCCCCAGAGGTGGTGGTGAGTGCAGCAGCTTGCTTGCTTTGCCTTTGGGTTTGCCGCAGGGCCCCACAAGCACGCACACTCCCATGCCCTCCGTCCCCTCCTGCTCTCCAGCTGTATCCGCCTGCTCTCCATGGCATCTGTGCTCCTCCTCCCACACTCACCCTGCAGCCCTCACCAGCCCCATCTGCCCCAGCCTTCCAGGTGAGCACAAGACAAAGCTTTTTAATACGGGCATGGGCAAACACAGGAACAGGACTTCCCAGGCAGACTGTGGTGTCTTCATCCTTGTGCAAGCCCAGTGGGACGTGGCCCGGAGGCACCTGCTCTGCTGAATGTGCTCTGCACAGGGGGCAGGCTGGCAATTGGGGGACGCCGAATTATGGGATGCTCAGTCCGCGCCAGCCCCTGGGCCTGGGTGCCACCGCTGCCAGGCTCTCCGCAGACGGGCGCGCAGGGCTTGGAAGGGGAAGCCTGGTGGCGGTGCTTTCCTGGGCGCTCGGAGGACGAAGACTGTGGATATTGCCAGGCAGCGGACTGTGGGGCTGCTGTCCTTGTCCAAGCGCTGAAGGACTGAGATGGGAGGAAAGAGAGCAGCGATCAAGCCCTGTATCAGCAGAGACCTCAGGCCCCTCCTCAAGAGAGGGCCAAGAGAGAGCAGGGCACAAGGGGATCTGTCTGTGCTCAGTGATCCCCCAGATGCCCCCCAGATTCCCTTCAGGAAAGGTATGCAAGAGCCCTCCGGCCTGGCGCAGGCCATGGGTGCCCTCTGCATAGTCAAAAACACCGGCCCTCAAATACGCCGGACATTCCCTCCGTCTCCAGCCCCGGCCTCCTCCCGCCAGCCCCGGCCGACCCCGCGTGCCCTACGCACGGCTGCACATCTCCTCCAGCTCCTCTTCGCGCCAGTCCAGGAGCTGAGCAGCAAGCCCTAGGCACACACAGCCCATCACAAGGTGAGACCCAGCCAGGGGAGAGGGATTTGGGGCTGGGGAGAGAGACGTGGGCAGTGGGGAGACGGACCTGGGCACTGGGAGAGGAACCTAGCGCTGGGGAGAGAGACGTGGGCAGTGGGGAGACGGACCTGGGCACTGGGACAGGAACCTAGCGCTTGGGAGAGGGACTCAGGGGCAGTGGGGAGACGGATCTAGAGAGTGGGAAGAGGGTCCCACATGTTGGGGAGAAGGATCCAAGCATTAAGGAGTGGGTCCTGGGGGGTTGGGGAGGGGGAGCCAGGGGCTGGGGAGAGGGAGCCAGGGGCTGGGGAGAGGGACATGGGCACTTGGGAGAGGGACATGGGGCCTGAGGAGAAGGACCTTGGGGCTGGGGAGTGGGTTGTGGGTGTCTGGAGGGGTCTCACCAATGAAGCGCACAGCCTGCTCGCGCAGAGTGGCCCGGGGGTCCTCCAGGTACCGGCAGCTGCAGCTGACATACTCGCTGGCTATTGGCCCAGCCTTCCGCAGCTGCAGAGACCCCCCAGTACAGGTGTTGGCACTGCCAGGCCTGTCCCCCTCCCTGGGACACCCGCCCCCCTCTCTAGGACAGGCGTTGGCAACTTTGGGCCCATCCCCCCTCCCAGGACAGGCGCGGGCACAACCGGGACAGGGGCTAACACAGCTGGGACACGTGCTGTCACTGCTGGAAAAGGTGTTGGCACAGAAGGGACAGTGGCTGGCACCAGCAGCACTGCCAGGAGAGGTGCTGGCACCTCCAGGACATTCCCAGCGGGTACAGCTGGGAGAGAGGCTGGCTCCACCAGGAAAGATGCTGGCACGGGGGCTGGCTCCACCAGGAGAGGTGCTGGCACCGTTGGGACGGGGGCCAGCACCACCAGGTCAGGCCTGCCACTGCTTGGGCCTCCTCACCAGGCATTCGCCGATGTGCCAGGTCTGCACCGTCTTGGCCAGCTTCCGGAGCTGCTTCCAGCTGAGGAGCTTTGCGGCCTCCATGAGGGCTGTCTGGGCAGCCTGGGGAGGAGTGGGGAGATGGGCGATGGCACCGTGGCCAGGCCGGAGCCACCCCATGGCCACTGCCTGGGGTGCCTACCACGGTGGCCTCATGGCCCGCCACGGTGCCCTGTACCTGTGCCACACCGAGGTGTGGGTCACTCATATGGAAGAAGAGGGGCAGCAGCCCCTGGCGTGCCAGCTGCTTCATCTGCTGCCTCTCGCTGCCTACTGTCCGGCCCAGCAGCTCCCCAAAGAGCCGCATGGCCAGTTCCCGCACCGTGCTGACCTCCTGCGGGGGCAAGCACAGCAACCTCAGCCGCGGTGGGCGGGGGGAGAACCACAAAGGGCCTCCTACCAGCTCCCCACCACCATCCTCACGTTGGGAAAGAGGGGCAGGAGGTCGTGGGCCAGCTGCACAGCCAGGGGGCTGATTTGCCGCGGCTCGGCGTGGTGCAGCACGTTGCGCAGCACGGCCAGGGCCTTGGCGTCCATCTCCCCATCGGCATCCTGCAGCCGCTCCACCACATCTGGGATCACCTTCAGCATCTTCCTTGCCTGCAGGGAGACATGCAGCATTTTCCTCATTCCACTGGTGGCAGAAGTGCTCGGGACACAGGCACCGGCGGCGAGAGCTCACTCACTGTGGAGGGTCTTCCAGAGAGGGTGAGGAGGCCACGGAGTGCCAGCCAGCGCATGACCTGGCGCTCATTGCCCAGCCGCACCTGGCAGAGGCTCAGCGCCACCTCATCGGCCAGCACACACAGATCGGGACACCGCAGCAGCTGCAACGGCAAAGGGCCGGGGTGGCACAGGGACTCATGGCCACCCCCAGGACTAGGACCCCAGTGCGTGATATGGCATCCCTGCTGCCACCTCCCACTTGGCCCAGCCCCAGCCCCAGCCCCAGCAGCAGCGCTGCATCCCCAGCCCCACGCCCTACCCCTTGTCCTCATCCTCATCCTCACCCCCCGGCCCTAGCCCCGGCCCCACGTCCCCAGCCTGGGCCACAGCCCCTCTTCTCCAGCCCCATCTGAATCCCCTCAGCCATGACCCCCACCCCACCCCCCGTCCCTATCCCCACATCCTACCTCGATGAGGAAGGCCATAGAGGGGATCTCCAGGCACTTGTCCTTGTCCCTCAGGGCCAGGCTGAGGTTCAGGAAGATCTTGGCACGCTCCTCCAGAGGGTTCCCCTGCATCTGCCTGGCAATGGACAGGAGAGGCAGCATGGCAGCCAAGACAGATGGGCAAACTGCACCAGGAGCCCGTGGGGCCGCCAGAGTGGGATGAGGGGCCAGGGAGGGCAGGGGGCTCACCTGGCCAGCAAGGCAACCCCTGTCAGGTGGGTCCCGGGCCGACTGATCATCTCCCAGCCGCCCTGCCCTTCCATGGCAGTGACCTGCTCCCCGTAGCCAGTGCAGCACAGCAGGGCCTGCATGGCTTGCACGGCCACCCTGCCCGGGGAAAAGAGCACTGGTTTATCACTCCGTACTCTGGCATGGGCAGCAGGGGACGGGCCTGGGGGACTGGGTACCTGACAGGCCTGGGAGGCATGAGTTTGCCCTCGTGGTTGAAGGCAGGGATGTCCTCTTGCGCCTCGATGAGGGCAAAGGACAGCTGGAAGAGGAGGGCCAGGAAGAGGCGGGGGAAGAGCGCCTTCACCTCCTGTTTGCAAGCGTGCTGCAGGAGGATGATGTTCAGTGCCCGGGTCACCTGCAAAAAAAAGTCAATGACAGCCCTTGCTAGTACCACAGCTACATGCACGACGAGGCCTCCCTCTGGGGCAACTCACAGTCAGCGGGAGGATGCAGGTGAGGTCCTGCGCGGTGGTGCCTGGCTTGCAGAGGGGCCGGTGCTGCAGCATGCAGAGCAGCTCCTGCAGCACCCTCTCAGCTGCCAGCGACTGGGAGACCATCAGCACCCACATGGCCACGGCAACACTGTGAACCCGAGCCAGAAAGGCTTGGCTCAGCATCCCATGATCCCGCTCACCCGTTCCGGGGCTGGCCGACCCGGTGGCTCTACGAGGCCTGGAGGGAGCCCAGCTCCAGCCCTGGGGCTGCTGCACTCAGGCTGGCAACGTGGCAGGCGTACCTGTCACAGGCTAGGGAGCAGCTCAGCAGGCCAGTGACCACTTCACTCGGGTAGCGGCATGCCAGGTGGAGAAGGAAGGGCTTGAGGATGTCCTGGGCTGCGGCCTCACGGATGCACGGCAGGTTCTCATAGATATGCACCACAGCCAGCTGCACCTGCAAGGGACACGGGTTGGCAGCAGCTTGCTGCCACAGGGAAACTGCTGCCAGATTCACGCTCTGCTTGAGAGCCCTGGGTTTGAGGACCATTGCCAGCGGGCTGGAGGCTTACGTGCTCTGGCTTGGCGGCGCAGTATCCCATCATATCCTCGAGCATACGGGTTGCCGCTGCGGTGTCATAGGCACTCGTGCTTTTCATGCCCTCGAGGGCCACGAGGACCGCATCTGTCTGCGAGGCCTCCTGCGAGGCCTCCGTGGAGCAGCTGCGGGGTCCGTCCTCCTTCTTGACCCAGGCCTCCATGGGGCGGCTGGGGGGACGGTCCTCATCCCCAGCCCATACCGCCGTGGGGCAGCGAGGGGGTCTCTGCACCATGCTGGGGCCGGGGCCCAGGCGAGACACAAAGACACAGTGGGGAAGGCGAGGTCCTTCACGGGGCCGTGGGGCCACGCCGGGGGGTGGCTGAGGGAGCTCCCTGGGGAGATCCCAGCCGTCTCCTCCCCACGCACTGAGGTGACACCGTGGGGCACCAGGTGACACCGTGGAGACCATGGGGGTCACAATGGGGGGGGGTGGCAGGAGTCACAAAGGGCCCCGACATCACCCTTGGCTGGTCTCTGCTGCAGCTCCCGGCAGCAATGTGTCCCCAGGGGCTGGCTGGGGGGTGGGTTGGCGGCGGGGGCGGGCGCTGCTCGTTCGCTAATCACACAAGTGTCCCCTGTGAAGGGCCACCTCTGAGCCGCAGGTTGCCGTGTGGTTCTGAAAAGGGGAGGTTGGTGAGGGGTCCCCAGGTCCCCAGGGGCAGCCAGGGGGCTGGGGCACCTGAGGGCAGCTGGGGCAGGGGCAGCCATGGGGCAAACTGGCGGGGGGAGGAGGCCTAGGTGACCCTGACCCAGGGCAAGCAGGTGCCCCCCGTTGCTGCCCTAAAGCTCCCACTGACACCCAAATAGCTCCAAACCATTCCCAAACCTTCCTAAAAGCCTCAAATACCCCCAGACTGCTCAAGTGCCCCCCCTCCAAGACCCAGAAAGACACACTGAAACCTGCCACAGAGGCTCCAAAATGCCTTCAGACTTTGCTTCCGAGGGCCAAAATCCACCCAATAGCCCACACTGCTGCCTAAACACCCCCAAAACTTCCACAGGGCCCCCAGACATGCAAATCCTGCCCCGGGGCTGGTACTGGCAGCAGACAGGAGGGCTCCCCGCCACCTACTTCCCTCCAGGTCTTGCTGCCCTGAGAGGGAGACCACGATTGAGGGTTCCCCCCTTTCCCTAGCACTGGCAATTCCCCTCCATCCCTCCCTCCTCTTTTGCCCTTCTGCCCCTCTGCATGCCCCGTACCTCTCCATGCCTGCCCACCTCTCCGTCTGTCCCTGCCTCCAGCTACCACACTGCTCTTCCCCCCTCTCTTCACGTGGCCATCTCTCCCCCTCTTCATCACCCACCTCCATCCCTCTTCACCTTCCTCCATCCTACTGTTTGTGCATCCTGCCTGTCTGACTCTCCAGCCCTCTTCTCCTCTCTTCCACGCCCCATCCCTCTCTCTCCAGCCTCCATCCATCTCGTGGGCTCTCCAGCCTTCCAGTTCTCTTTCACACCCTCTGTCCAGTTCCCCCTCCTCTAGTCTTCTGGCCACCTCTACATCCCTCTTGTCCACCCTTCTGCTCCCCATTCCTCTGCCCAGCCCTCTGGCCCTCTCTTTCTGGCCTTCCGTCCTCCTCTCAAGCTCTCTTTCAACCTTTGCAGCCATCTGTCTGCCTCTCCATGCCCCTCTTTCCTCTTTTCTCTCTCTCTGTCCAACTCCCCCCTCCATCTTTTCTCTCTCTCTATTCCTCTGTCCACCTCTACATCCCTCTTCTCTTCTCTTCTCTTCTCTTCTCTTCTGCTCCCCATTCTCTGTGTGGTCCTGCATCCTTCCCTCAGCTCCCCCTCTCCCTCTTTTTCTCTGGGCCTCCATCCTTCTCTTTCTTTCCCCATCCCTCCTCCCAGCTCTCTCTCCCTATCGCTCTCTCCCTGTCCCTCTGTCCAGCTCTGGCAGGCCCTGGCACCATGGGGCACTCACCCACCTCGGCTGGGGTGGAGGAAGAGTCTGGGCAGGGTGAGTGGGGCCTTCAGCACTCACAAGGATATACCCTGTCTCTTCCTTGTACTAACAAACAAAGAAGGTCTAGTTGGAGATGTGAAGGTTGGGGGCAGCCTTGGCTGCAGTGACCATGAGATGGTGGAGTTCAGGATCCTACGAGGAGGGAGCAGGGCAATAAGTAGGATTGCGACGCTGGACTTGAGGAGAGCTAACTTTGGCCTCTTGAGGGACCTACTTAGGGGAATCTCATGGGGTAGGGCCCTAGAAGGAAGAGGGGTCCAAGAAAGCTGGTTAATATTCAAGCATCACTTCCTCCAGGCTCAAGATCAGTGCATCCCTCTGAGGAAGAAGTCGAGCAAAGCGGGCAGGAGACCTGCATGGCTGAGCAAGGAACTCCTGGCCAAACTCCAACACAAGAAGGAAGTGTACAGAATGTGGCAAAGGGGACAGGCCGCTTGGGAGGAATACAGTGACGTTGTCAGAGTGTGCAGGGATGCGACAAGGAAGGCTAAGGCCCATTTGGAATTAAATCTGGCAAGGGATGTCAAGGACAACAAGAAGGCCTTCTTCAAATACATCAACAGCAAAAGGAAGACTAGGGAAAATGTGGGCCCGCTGCTGAATGGGGCGGCTGCCCTGGTGACGAAGGATACAGAGAAGGCAGAGTTATTGAATGCTGCCTTTGTTTCAGTCTTCACTGCTAAGGCCAGTCCTCAGGAATTCCAGACCTTGGAGACAAGAGAGGAAGGCTGGAGAAAGGAAGACTCTCCCTTGGTGGAGGAGGATGAGGTCAGAGATCTTTTGTCCAAACTTGACATCCATAAATCCATGGGCCCCGATGGGATGCACCCACGCGTGCTGAGGGAGCTGGCGGATGTTATCGCTAGGCCACTCTCCATCCTCTTGGAAAGGTCCTGGAGATCAGGAGAGGTGCCTGAGGACTGGAAGAAAGCCAATGTCACGCCAGTCTTCCACAAGGGCAAGAAGGAGGAGCCAGGAAACTCCAGGCCTGTCAGCCTCCCCTCCATCCCTGGCAAGGTGATGGAACAGCTCCTCCTGGAGGTCCTCACTAAGCATGCGGAGGACAAGAAGGTGATCAGGAGTAGTCAGCATGGATTCACCAAAGGGAAATCATGCTTGACCAATCTGATAGCCTTCTATGACGGAATGACTGGCTGGGTAGATGAGGGCAGAGCAGTGGATGTTGTCTTTCTGGACTTGAGCAAGGCTTTTGACACTGTCTCCCATCCCATCCTCCTAGGTAAGCTCAGGAAGTGTGGGCTAGATGAGTGGACGGTGAGGTGGCTTGAGAACTGGCTGGATGGCCGAGCTCCGAGGGTTGTGGTGAATGGCGCAGAGTCAAGTTGGAGGCCTGTGGCTAGTGGTGTCCCCCAGGGGTCAGTCCTGGGTCCAGTCTTGTTCAATATATTCATCAATGACCTGGAGGAAGGGACAGAGTGCACCCTCAGCAAGTTTGCTGCTGATACTAAACTGGGGGGAGAGGCTAACACCCCAGAAGACTGTGCTGCCATTCAGAGGGACCTGGACAGGCTGGAGAGGTGGGTGGAGAGGAACCTCCTGAAGTTCAACAAAGGCAAGTGCAAGGTCCTGCACCTAGGCAGGAATAATCCCACGCACCAGTACAGGCTGGGGGTTGACCTGCTGGAAAGTAGCTCTGCCGAGAAGGACCTGGGAGTGCTGGTGGACAACAAGTTAAACATGAGCCAGCAGTGTGCCCTTGTGGCCACTTGTGGCCTTGTGGCCATGCTGGGGTGCATTAGGCAGAGTGTGGGAGGCAGGTTAGAGGGACCTGTCTGGGATGTTGATTGTGAGGTCAATTCCTTACATCAGCTGCAGTGGCCGTTAGCATGTGGGGCAGCAGGGAGGTGTTGTGAGGTCATCAAGAGTATTGGAAAACTCCCAGCCGCCGAGAGGAGAGCTCAGGTGGAAGAGAGAAGCGAAGCACAGGAAGGTGGGAGGAGGACAGTGCAGGGATGATGATGTTGCTTCCTTTGCCCTGTGGCAAGCTCTTTGGGATTGAAGCTGTAACGGTGCTACAAGGATGACGTTCAGATTTGTGCGATACGGTCCCTTGTCAACCGAAATGGATTATGTGTCCTCTGGAGCAGTCACATAGGACCACGGGCCAGCTGGATAGGAGGGATTCCCTGGCACAACCCCATTCAGGGACTCTCATCCAACCCAGCTGAAGGTGCTGTTGCAAGGACACCTGTGGTGGAGGCTACCATCAACAGCCAGACAGCAGCCAACTATCCTGTTCCAGAGGTTTGGATTCCCCACATGAGCCTTACCCTAAGCAGAAGATCCCAGTGAATTAGATTTTTGTTTTAAAACAAACACTCTGTCCATGACTGTCTGTGAAGCAAATACCTCACTGTGATGCATCACCTTCTGGCACTGGACTCAGGCACTTGCGTGTTGCCCCTCTGCTCCTGCTGTGGGCTCTGCATGGAGCTTCAGAGCAGGCATGCTGTCTCCTACAGCCAAGGCCAGAGATTTGGCTTTGAGTCTGCCTGGCAGGCTTTGGCCTGGCAAATGTCTCCTGGGGATCCCAGAGCCGTCATCCTGGCGATGGAACAGGGCCACGTCTTCATTTTGTCCCTCTTTGTCTGTTTCTGGCCCACGTCCGGGTGTGTGTGCGTAGTGCCATTTCTGCAGCTGAGCAGAGGGGTCCTTGTGCGAGTGCTTGGGGAGAGCATGACCTTGGGTGGGGGCTGAGCCAAGGCTTGCATCTCCCTGTGGGGTGGGGCAGGGCAGGGGCTGGTGCAGCCCCAGGGCTGGCTGAGTGGGTGCTCACCCCAGAGCAGAGGGGTCGACGGGGCAGAGCAGGGAGCCCGTGTTGCTCTTCTCCACCCTTACTGTGAGAAGCCCACGGGAGAAGAGCGTTCCCAGAGTGAGATTCCACGGAGGTGGGTAATGCACGTGGGCACTCTAACCACAACCCCCGTCCCCATGAGAAATCCCCTCTTCTACTGGGCTCAGGCTCCAGCCCTGCATGTCCCACAGGGGGAGATGGGCCAGGACTGGGCAGGAAGGGGGATGTCTCGGTGCAGGGGCTGCAAGCAGGGAGGCTCCAACTCCCAGGGCCAGAGGTGGTGTTTGAGCCCCAGCTCCTCCCAGAGCCCCCATGGTCACCCCACCCCTGCCCTGCCACCCTGGGGATGTGCTTGTGATAGCACGGGTGTCCCCTGGCAGAGAGCAGCGCACGTGCGGCCAGAGCCAGGCAGAGCAGGGCTGCGTCCCCAGGAAGGGCCAGGCAGAGCAGGGCAGACCCTGAGCAGGACCAGTGCAGCCCAGCTCTCCTGCAGCGCAGCCAAGGGCTGGACACGGCCCCAAGTCCTGCGCTCCCCGCAGCCATGCAAGTCCCAGAGTCCAGGCTTGTGCAGGGCCCCTGAGCAGCTCCAAGGGGAGAGCCTGGGAGCACTGAGGGGAAGAGCAAGAGCTGGCCCTTGGCCACACTGTGCTGTGGCCCTGAGGTGTAAATGTCAGCCTCTTCCACAGCTCGGTGGGTGCAGAGCTTCAGGACAGAAGAGGCTGGTGCAGGACCAGGTGCCTGCAGAGCAGGTGCTCCAGCAAGGAGGTGTGTGCCCCAGAGCAAGAGCCCCTCTGCGCCCTCGGGTCCCCCTGCCCTGGCTCACGCAGCCCTGCTGGGACTGAGCCCTGAGGCCAGTGGGACAGAGAAAGGAAAGAGAAAAAGGCAAAGTAAAAAAAAGGGGAGCATAACAACTGCAGTGTAAGGAAGGAAAACTAAAGCCAGGAAAAATTCTGCTCTCAGAACCTGCAAGTCTAGACACAGACTCCCAGACTCTTTTGCATATTGCTTTAGATAGATAGGAATATAGATATACATAACAGCCACAGATATAGATGCATTTGGTGACTCTTTCCCCCATTCCAGGACATCTCTCCGAGTAGCTCAGGTGTCAGCTCAATGAGGGAAAGGAAATGAGCCAGGGCGAAAGAGGAGGGTGTTTCTGTGTGTTTGGCCTCAGTTCCACTGCCTGTCAGTGTGTGGCACGGGCAACCCATCAGGAAGAGCCAGCAGGGTGCGGAGAGCCCCCGGATGGAGGAGGGAACGCAGTTTGGGTGCCAGATGCTGCACAGCCGTGGAACCCTTTTCCCTGCTCAAGTCCTGTGTGAGAGGTTGCTTGCCTGTGGGCACCAGAGTGCAGCTGGTTAAAAACCTGGCCTAGGAACAGGCTCAGCTCCCATTGGCGCCCGCTTTAGGAACAGACATGAAATCTTCTCACCGTGGACATGTGCCCCTGTGAACATCCTTGGGGCTGGGCCTGTGCCAAGGCTGAGGGCTGAACCATGACTTTGGGCTGGAGCCTGCATGGTGTTGTGATCCCTTCTCCAGCCCACTGCCCTCTCCCTCCTCTGCCTCCTGCACTGCTCAAGGAAACGTCCTCTCTCATCATTGCCTGCTCCCATCCCCTGCACCCTGCACGCAGATATTCCCCTGCACTGACCCAAACTGGTGGCCCAGGTGAGGCAGCTCCTTCTTGTGTCCCTGCAGCCCAGAAGCGGGAGGGCAGAGGGGTGGGGGTGGATGGGAGGCAGGAGGAGGGGGGGGGTCCCCGCGCTGCCCAGGGCCCTGCTGCCTCACAGCCCCTGCCGGGAAGGAGCCAGCTCTGGGCTGTGCCAGGAGTGCTCGGGGCTCTGTGAGTACCATGGCAGCCAGGAGCAGCCCCCAGGAAGGGGAGAGCCTGTGGAGGTGGAGGAGGGGAAATCCCAGGCCCTGCACCCGAGCAAGCTGCTCTGTGCCATGCACTGGGGCAGCAGGAAGCAGAGCTCCCTCCCAGCCACTCTGGGGAGGTGATCCCCAGGCAATGAGCCCCTCCCTCTGGGGCTGGCTGGGGTGTTCAGGGCCCTGCTCTCACCTCTGGCTCCCGCCTGTGCGACTACAGCCCAGGGCTAAACCTGTCACTGCACTTCTGCGGTGGTCTCTGTGCCTTGGGACCAGGGTGGCCCAGGCAGAGCCCCCGGGAAAGGAGCAAGCAGGGCCACTCCTAGGCTGTGGACGCTGGCCCTCCCTTCCCAGAGGGGCGTTACGGGACCCTACAGAGAGACCCATTTTGGCTGGAAACTGTGTGTGTGGTTTCCAGGATGGAAATGTCTCCGCCAGCAGGAATACTCTCCAGCTGGGCTGGTCACCAGTATCCCACTCCAGGGACCACGGACACTTGCAGGTGCCCAGCCTGTCCCCGAGCCTGCTGCTCCTGAGACGTGCCCCTTCCCCACTGCTGGGTCTTGGTGCTTTGCTCTCCCTGATCAGCCTCAGGGAGACACCCTGACCCCTGGGAAGGGAAGCACCACATCTGGCTCAAAACCCCAAAGGCTTTCATAAGAACAAATAGCAACGAGCAGTGTAAAAGTAGAGAATTAAAAATAGAGGGAACACAGAGCTCTTTCTGCTACCGCTGTGAGAAGGGAGACTGGTCTCTGGCACTGCAGACGGGCCCTGCAGATGCCCCCAGCAGGGGAGAGGGGTTTTGGAAGGGTCCATCGCCAGGGGGTGCTGCATGCTTTGTGGGTGTTGGTGCTGCACCTGGCTGTGGGCATGACAGGAGGAGCCATGGGGGACCCCAGAGGAGGAGACACCGAGGAACTTGTGGGGGGACCCAGAGGAAGCATCGTGCACCTCGCCAAGGACCCCATGCCCCAGAAGAGCTGTGGGGGACCCCTACGTCCTAGAGGAGGAGGAAGAGGAGGCACCGGTCTGGAGGCAACACTGCTGGAGACATCCAGAGCCCTGTATGGATTGTGGGTGTCTGGGGAGATGCTGGAGGTGCTGGGCATGGGACGCAGCGCCACATGCAGGATTGGGGAGCCCTGTGGCTCAGGGGCAACTGTATGGGGGAGGGGGGGAGCAGGGCTTGAGGAGGCTCTGTGGGGATTCAGACCGGCCATTCTTGGGGTACTAAGGAGCGCCAAAAGGTGCACAGAGGGACCTGGGGCGTACCGAAAGGGGCACAGATGTGCCCTGATGGGACTGCAGGGCGACTCACATGCCTTCAGATGCCCCAGAGGTGGTGGTGAGTGCAGCAGCTTGCTTGCTTTGCCTTTGGGTTTGCCGCAGGGCCCCACAAGCACGCACACTCCCATGCCCTCCGTCCCCTCCTGCTCTCCAGCTGTATCCGCCTGCTCTCCATGGCATCTGTGCTCCTCCTCCCACACTCACCCTGCAGCCCTCACCAGCCCCATCTGCCCCAGCCTTCCAGGTGAGCACAAGACAAAGCTTTTTAATACGGGCATGGGCAAACACAGGAACAGGACTTCCCAGGCAGACTGTGGTGTCTTCATCCTTGTGCAAGCCCAGTGGGACGTGGCCCGGAGGCACCTGCTCTGCTGAATGTGCTCTGCACAGGGGGCAGGCTGGCAATTGGGGGACGCCGAATTATGGGATGCTCAGTCCGCGCCAGCCCCTGGGCCTGGGTGCCACCGCTGCCAGGCTCTCCGCAGACGGGCGCGCAGGGCTTGGAAGGGGAAGCCTGGTGGCGGTGCTTTCCTGGGCGCTCGGAGGACGAAGACTGTGGATATTGCCAGGCAGCGGACTGTGGGGCTGCTGTCCTTGTCCAAGCGCTGAAGGACTGAGATGGGAGGAAAGAGAGCAGCGATCAAGCCCTGTATCAGCAGAGACCTCAGGCCCCTCCTCAAGAGAGGGCCAAGAGAGAGCAGGGCACAAGGGGATCTGTCTGTGCTCAGTGATCCCCCAGATGCCCCCCAGATTCCCTTCAGGAAAGGTATGCAAGAGCCCTCCGGCCTGGCGCAGGCCATGGGTGCCCTCTGCATAGTCAAAAACACCGGCCCTCAAATACGCCGGACATTCCCTCCGTCTCCAGCCCCGGCCTCCTCCCGCCAGCCCCGGCCGACCCCGCGTGCCCTACGCACGGCTGCACATCTCCTCCAGCTCCTCTTCGCGCCAGTCCAGGAGCTGAGCAGCAAGCCCTAGGCACACACAGCCCATCACAAGGTGAGACCCAGCCAGGGGAGAGGGATTTGGGGCTGGGGAGAGAGACGTGGGCAGTGGGGAGACGGACCTGGGCACTGGGAGAGGAACCTAGCGCTGGGGAGAGAGACGTGGGCAGTGGGGAGACGGACCTGGGCACTGGGACAGGAACCTAGCGCTTGGGAGAGGGACTCAGGGGCAGTGGGGAGACGGATCTAGAGAGTGGGAAGAGGGTCCCACATGTTGGGGAGAAGGATCCAAGCATTAAGGAGTGGGTCCTGGGGGGTTGGGGAGGGGGAGCCAGGGGCTGGGGAGAGGGAGCCAGGGGCTGGGGAGAGGGACATGGGCACTTGGGAGAGGGACATGGGGCCTGAGGAGAAGGACCTTGGGGCTGGGGAGTGGGTTGTGGGTGTCTGGAGGGGTCTCACCAATGAAGCGCACAGCCTGCTCGCGCAGAGTGGCCCGGGGGTCCTCCAGGTACCGGCAGCTGCAGCTGACATACTCGCTGGCTATTGGCCCAGCCTTCCGCAGCTGCAGAGACCCCCCAGTACAGGTGTTGGCACTGCCAGGCCTGTCCCCCTCCCTGGGACACCCGCCCCCCTCTCTAGGACAGGCGTTGGCAACTTTGGGCCCATCCCCCCTCCCAGGACAGGCGCGGGCACAACCGGGACAGGGGCTAACACAGCTGGGACACGTGCTGTCACTGCTGGAAAAGGTGTTGGCACAGAAGGGACAGTGGCTGGCACCAGCAGCACTGCCAGGAGAGGTGCTGGCACCTCCAGGACATTCCCAGCGGGTACAGCTGGGAGAGAGGCTGGCTCCACCAGGAAAGATGCTGGCACGGGGGCTGGCTCCACCAGGAGAGGTGCTGGCACCGTTGGGACGGGGGCCAGCACCACCAGGTCAGGCCTGCCACTGCTTGGGCCTCCTCACCAGGCATTCGCCGATGTGCCAGGTCTGCACCGTCTTGGCCAGCTTCCGGAGCTGCTTCCAGCTGAGGAGCTTTGCGGCCTCCATGAGGGCTGTCTGGGCAGCCTGGGGAGGAGTGGGGAGATGGGCGATGGCACCGTGGCCAGGCCGGAGCCACCCCATGGCCACTGCCTGGGGTGCCTACCACGGTGGCCTCATGGCCCGCCACGGTGCCCTGTACCTGTGCCACACCGAGGTGTGGGTCACTCATATGGAAGAAGAGGGGCAGCAGCCCCTGGCGTGCCAGCTGCTTCATCTGCTGCCTCTCGCTGCCTACTGTCCGGCCCAGCAGCTCCCCAAAGAGCCGCATGGCCAGTTCCCGCACCGTGCTGACCTCCTGCGGGGGCAAGCACAGCAACCTCAGCCGCGGTGGGCGGGGGGAGAACCACAAAGGGCCTCCTACCAGCTCCCCACCACCATCCTCACGTTGGGAAAGAGGGGCAGGAGGTCGTGGGCCAGCTGCACAGCCAGGGGGCTGATTTGCCGCGGCTCGGCGTGGTGCAGCACGTTGCGCAGCACGGCCAGGGCCTTGGCGTCCATCTCCCCATCGGCATCCTGCAGCCGCTCCACCACATCTGGGATCACCTTCAGCATCTTCCTTGCCTGCAGGGAGACATGCAGCATTTTCCTCATTCCACTGGTGGCAGAAGTGCTCGGGACACAGGCACCGGCGGCGAGAGCTCACTCACTGTGGAGGGTCTTCCAGAGAGGGTGAGGAGGCCACGGAGTGCCAGCCAGCGCATGACCTGGCGCTCATTGCCCAGCCGCACCTGGCAGAGGCTCAGCGCCACCTCATCGGCCAGCACACACAGATCGGGACACCGCAGCAGCTGCAACGGCAAAGGGCCGGGGTGGCACAGGGACTCATGGCCACCCCCAGGACTAGGACCCCAGTGCGTGATATGGCATCCCTGCTGCCACCTCCCACTTGGCCCAGCCCCAGCCCCAGCCCCAGCAGCAGCGCTGCATCCCCAGCCCCACGCCCTACCCCTTGTCCTCATCCTCATCCTCACCCCCCGGCCCTAGCCCCGGCCCCACGTCCCCAGCCTGGGCCACAGCCCCTCTTCTCCAGCCCCATCTGAATCCCCTCAGCCATGACCCCCACCCCACCCCCCGTCCCTATCCCCACATCCTACCTCGATGAGGAAGGCCATAGAGGGGATCTCCAGGCACTTGTCCTTGTCCCTCAGGGCCAGGCTGAGGTTCAGGAAGATCTTGGCACGCTCCTCCAGAGGGTTCCCCTGCATCTGCCTGGCAATGGACAGGAGAGGCAGCATGGCAGCCAAGACAGATGGGCAAACTGCACCAGGAGCCCGTGGGGCCGCCAGAGTGGGATGAGGGGCCAGGGAGGGCAGGGGGCTCACCTGGCCAGCAAGGCAACCCCTGTCAGGTGGGTCCCGGGCCGACTGATCATCTCCCAGCCGCCCTGCCCTTCCATGGCAGTGACCTGCTCCCCGTAGCCAGTGCAGCACAGCAGGGCCTGCATGGCTTGCACGGCCACCCTGCCCGGGGAAAAGAGCACTGGTTTATCACTCCGTACTCTGGCATGGGCAGCAGGGGACGGGCCTGGGGGACTGGGTACCTGACAGGCCTGGGAGGCATGAGTTTGCCCTCGTGGTTGAAGGCAGGGATGTCCTCTTGCGCCTCGATGAGGGCAAAGGACAGCTGGAAGAGGAGGGCCAGGAAGAGGCGGGGGAAGAGCGCCTTCACCTCCTGTTTGCAAGCGTGCTGCAGGAGGATGATGTTCAGTGCCCGGGTCACCTGCAAAAAAAAGTCAATGACAGCCCTTGCTAGTACCACAGCTACATGCACGACGAGGCCTCCCTCTGGGGCAACTCACAGTCAGCGGGAGGATGCAGGTGAGGTCCTGCGCGGTGGTGCCTGGCTTGCAGAGGGGCCGGTGCTGCAGCATGCAGAGCAGCTCCTGCAGCACCCTCTCAGCTGCCAGCGACTGGGAGACCATCAGCACCCACATGGCCACGGCAACACTGTGAACCCGAGCCAGAAAGGCTTGGCTCAGCATCCCATGATCCCGCTCACCCGTTCCGGGGCTGGCCGACCCGGTGGCTCTACGAGGCCTGGAGGGAGCCCAGCTCCAGCCCTGGGGCTGCTGCACTCAGGCTGGCAACGTGGCAGGCGTACCTGTCACAGGCTAGGGAGCAGCTCAGCAGGCCAGTGACCACTTCACTCGGGTAGCGGCATGCCAGGTGGAGAAGGAAGGGCTTGAGGATGTCCTGGGCTGCGGCCTCACGGATGCACGGCAGGTTCTCATAGATATGCACCACAGCCAGCTGCACCTGCAAGGGACACGGGTTGGCAGCAGCTTGCTGCCACAGGGAAACTGCTGCCAGATTCACGCTCTGCTTGAGAGCCCTGGGTTTGAGGACCATTGCCAGCGGGCTGGAGGCTTACGTGCTCTGGCTTGGCGGCGCAGTATCCCATCATATCCTCGAGCATACGGGTTGCCGCTGCGGTGTCATAGGCACTCGTGCTTTTCATGCCCTCGAGGGCCACGAGGACCGCATCTGTCTGCGAGGCCTCCTGCGAGGCCTCCGTGGAGCAGCTGCGGGGTCCGTCCTCCTTCTTGACCCAGGCCTCCATGGGGCGGCTGGGGGGACGGTCCTCATCCCCAGCCCATACCGCCGTGGGGCAGCGAGGGGGTCTCTGCACCATGCTGGGGCCGGGGCCCAGGCGAGACACAAAGACACAGTGGGGAAGGCGAGGTCCTTCACGGGGCCGTGGGGCCACGCCGGGGGGTGGCTGAGGGAGCTCCCTGGGGAGATCCCAGCCGTCTCCTCCCCACGCACTGAGGTGACACCGTGGGGCACCAGGTGACACCGTGGAGACCATGGGGGTCACAATGGGGGGGGGGTGGCAGGAGTCACAAAGGGCCCCGACATCACCCTTGGCTGGTCTCTGCTGCAGCTCCCGGCAGCAATGTGTCCCCAGGGGCTGGCTGGGGGGTGGGTTGGCGGCGGGGGCGGGCGCTGCTCGTTCGCTAATCACACAAGTGTCCCCTGTGAAGGGCCACCTCTGAGCCGCAGGTTGCCGTGTGGTTCTGAAAAGGGGAGGTTGGTGAGGGGTCCCCAGGTCCCCAGGGGCAGCCAGGGGGCTGGGGCACCTGAGGGCAGCTGGGGCAGGGGCAGCCATGGGGCAAACTGGCGGGGGGAGGAGGCCTAGGTGACCCTGACCCAGGGCAAGCAGGTGCCCCCCGTTGCTGCCCTAAAGCTCCCACTGACACCCAAATAGCTCCAAACCATTCCCAAACCTTCCTAAAAGCCTCAAATACCCCCAGACTGCTCAAGTGCCCCCCCTCCAAGACCCAGAAAGACACACTGAAACCTGCCACAGAGGCTCCAAAATGCCTTCAGACTTTGCTTCCGAGGGCCAAAATCCGCCCAATAGCCCACACTGCTGCCTAAACACCCCCAAAACTTCCACAGGGCCCCCAGACATGCAAATCCTGCCCCGGGGCTGGTACTGGCAGCAGACAGGAGGGCTCCCCGCCACCTACTTCCCTCCAGGTCTTGCTGCCCTGAGAGGGAGACCACGATTGAGGGTTCCCCCCTTTCCCTAGCACTGGCAATTCCCCTCCATCCCTCCCTCCTCTTTTGCCCTTCTGCCCCTCTGCATGCCCCGTACCTCTCCATGCCTGCCCACCTCTCCGTCTGTCCCTGCCTCCAGCTACCACACTGCTCTTCCCCCCTCTCTTCACGTGGCCATCTCTCCCCCTCTTCATCACCCACCTCCATCCCTCTTCACCTTCCTCCATCCTACTGTTTGTGCATCCTGCCTGTCTGACTCTCCAGCCCTCTTCTCCTCTCTTCCACGCCCCATCCCTCTCTCTCCAGCCTCCATCCATCTCGTGGGCTCTCCAGCCTTCCAGTTCTCTTTCACACCCTCTGTCCAGTTCCCCCTCCTCTAGTCTTCTGGCCACCTCTACATCCCTCTTGTCCACCCTTCTGCTCCCCATTCCTCTGCCCAGCCCTCTGGCCCTCTCTTTCTGGCCTTCCGTCCTCCTCTCAAGCTCTCTTTCAACCTTTGCAGCCATCTGTCTGCCTCTCCATGCCCCTCTTTCCTCTTTTCTCTCTCTCTGTCCAACTCCCCCCTCCATCTTTTCTCTCTCTCTATTCCTCTGTCCACCTCTACATCCCTCTTCTCTTCTCTTCTCTTCTCTTCTGCTCCCCATTCTCTGTGTGGTCCTGCATCCTTCCCTCAGCTCCCCCTCTCCCTCTTTTTCTCTGGGCCTCCATCCTTCTCTTTCTTTCCCCATCCCTCCTCCCAGCTCTCTCTCCCTATCGCTCTCTCCCTGTCCCTCTGTCCAGCTCTGGCAGGCCCTGGCACCATGGGGCACTCACCCACCTCGGCTGGGGTGGAGGAAGAGTCTGGGCAGGGTGAGTGGGGCCTTCAGCACTCACAAGGATATACCCTGTCTCTTCCTTGTACTAACAAACAAAGAAGGTCTAGTTGGAGATGTGAAGGTTGGGGGCAGCCTTGGCTGCAGTGACCATGAGATGGTGGAGTTCAGGATCCTACGAGGAGGGAGCAGGGCAATAAGTAGGATTGCGACGCTGGACTTGAGGAGAGCTAACTTTGGCCTCTTGAGGGACCTACTTAGGGGAATCTCATGGGGTAGGGCCCTAGAAGGAAGAGGGGTCCAAGAAAGCTGGTTAATATTCAAGCATCACTTCCTCCAGGCTCAAGATCAGTGCATCCCTCTGAGGAAGAAGTCGAGCAAAGCGGGCAGGAGACCTGCATGGCTGAGCAAGGAACTCCTGGCCAAACTCCAACACAAGAAGGAAGTGTACAGAATGTGGCAAAGGGGACAGGCCGCTTGGGAGGAATACAGTGACGTTGTCAGAGTGTGCAGGGATGCGACAAGGAAGGCTAAGGCCCATTTGGAATTAAATCTGGCAAGGGATGTCAAGGACAACAAGAAGGCCTTCTTCAAATACATCAACAGCAAAAGGAAGACTAGGGAAAATGTGGGCCCGCTGCTGAATGGGGCGGCTGCCCTGGTGACGAAGGATACAGAGAAGGCAGAGTTATTGAATGCTGCCTTTGTTTCAGTCTTCACTGCTAAGGCCAGTCCTCAGGAATTCCAGACCTTGGAGACAAGAGAGGAAGGCTGGAGAAAGGAAGACTCTCCCTTGGTGGAGGAGGATGAGGTCAGAGATCTTTTGTCCAAACTTGACATCCATAAATCCATGGGCCCCGATGGGATGCACCCACGCGTGCTGAGGGAGCTGGCGGATGTTATCGCTAGGCCACTCTCCATCCTCTTGGAAAGGTCCTGGAGATCAGGAGAGGTGCCTGAGGACTGGAAGAAAGCCAATGTCACGCCAGTCTTCCACAAGGGCAAGAAGGAGGAGCCAGGAAACTCCAGGCCTGTCAGCCTCCCCTCCATCCCTGGCAAGGTGATGGAACAGCTCCTCCTGGAGGTCCTCACTAAGCATGCGGAGGACAAGAAGGTGATCAGGAGTAGTCAGCATGGATTCACCAAAGGGAAATCATGCTTGACCAATCTGATAGCCTTCTATGACGGAATGACTGGCTGGGTAGATGAGGGCAGAGCAGTGGATGTTGTCTTTCTGGACTTGAGCAAGGCTTTTGACACTGTCTCCCATGCCATCCTCCTAGGTAAGCTCAGGAAGTGTGGGCTAGATGAGTGGACGGTGAGGTGGCTTGAGAACTGGCTGGATGGCCGAGCTCCGAGGGTTGTGGTGAATGGCGCAGAGTCAAGTTGGAGGCCTGTGGCTAGTGGTGTCCCCCAGGGGTCAGTCCTGGGTCCAGTCTTGTTCAATATATTCATCAATGACCTGGAGGAAGGGACAGAGTGCACCCTCAGCAAGTTTGCTGCTGATACTAAACTGGGGGGAGAGGCTAACACCCCAGAAGACTGTGCTGCCATTCAGAGGGACCTGGACAGGCTGGAGAGGTGGGTGGAGAGGAACCTCCTGAAGTTCAACAAAGGCAAGTGCAAGGTCCTGCACCTAGGCAGGAATAATCCCACGCACCAGTACAGGCTGGGGGTTGACCTGCTGGAAAGTAGCTCTGCCGAGAAGGACCTGGGAGTGCTGGTGGACAACAAGTTAAACATGAGCCAGCAGTGTGCCCTTGTGGCCACTTGTGGCCTTGTGGCCATGCTGGGCTGCATTAGGCAGAGTGTGGGAGGCAGGTTAGAGGGACCTGTCTGGGATGTTGATTGTGAGGTCAATTCCTTACATCAGCTGCAGTGGCCGTTAGCATGTGGGGCAGCAGGGAGGTGTTGTGAGGTCATCAAGAGTATTGGAAAACTCCCAGCCGCCGAGAGGAGAGCTCAGGTGGAAGAGAGAAGCGAAGCACAGGAAGGTGGGAGGAGGACAGTGCAGGGATGATGATGTTGCTTCCTTTGCCCTGTGGCAAGCTCTTTGGGATTGAAGCTGTAACGGTGCTACAAGGATGACGTTCAGATTTGTGCGATACGGTCCCTTGTCAACCGAAATGGATTATGTGTCCTCTGGAGCAGTCACATAGGACCACGGGCCAGCTGGATAGGAGGGATTCCCTAGCACAACCCCATTCAGGGACTCTCATCCAACCCAGCTGAAGGTGCTGTTGCAAGGACACCTGTGGTGGAGGCTACCATCAACAGCCAGACAGCAGCCAACTATCCTGTTCCAGAGGTTTGGATTCCCCACATGAGCCTTACCCTAAGCAGAAGATCCCAGTGAATTAGATTTTTGTTTTAAAACAAACACTCTGTCCATGACTGTCTGTGAAGCAAATACCTCACTGTGATGCATCACCTTCTGGCACTGGACTCAGGCACTTGCGTGTTGCCCCTCTGCTCCTGCTGTGGGCTCTGCATGGAGCTTCAGAGCAGGCATGCTGTCTCCTACAGCCAAGGCCAGAGATTTGGCTTTGAGTCTGCCTGGCAGGCTTTGGCCTGGCAAATGTCTCCTGGGGATCCCAGAGCCGTCATCCTGGCGATGGAACAGGGCCACGTCTTCATTTTGTCCCTCTTTGTCTGTTTCTGGCCCACGTCCGGGTGTGTGTGCGTAGTGCCATTTCTGCAGCTGAGCAGAGGGGTCCTTGTGCGAGTGCTTGGGGAGAGCATGACCTTGGGTGGGGGCTGAGCCAAGGCTTGCATCTCCCTGTGGGGTGGGGCAGGGCAGGGGCTGGTGCAGCCCCAGGGCTGGCTGAGTGGGTGCTCACCCCAGAGCAGAGGGGTCGACGGGGCAGAGCAGGGAGCCCGTGTTGCTCTTCTCCACCCTTACTGTGAGAAGCCCACGGGAGAAGAGCGTTCCCAGAGTGAGATTCCACGGAGGTGGGTAATGCACGTGGGCACTCTAACCACAACCCCCGTCCCCATGAGAAATCCCCTCTTCTACTGGGCTCAGGCTCCAGCCCTGCATGTCCCACAGGGGGAGATGGGCCAGGACTGGGCAGGAAGGGGGATGTCTCGGTGCAGGGGCTGCAAGCAGGGAGGCTCCAACTCCCAGGGCCAGAGGTGGTGTTTGAGCCCCAGCTCCTCCCAGAGCCCCCATGGTCACCCCACCCCTGCCCTGCCACCCTGGGGATGTGCTTGTGATAGCACGGGTGTCCCCTGGCAGAGAGCAGCGCACGTGCGGCCAGAGCCAGGCAGAGCAGGGCTGCGTCCCCAGGAAGGGCCAGGCAGAGCAGGGCAGACCCTGAGCAGGACCAGTGCAGCCCAGCTCTCCTGCAGCGCAGCCAAGGGCTGGACACGGCCCCAAGTCCTGCGCTCCCCGCAGCCATGCAAGTCCCAGAGTCCAGGCTTGTGCAGGGCCCCTGAGCAGCTCCAAGGGGAGAGCCTGGGAGCACTGAGGGGAAGAGCAAGAGCTGGCCCTTGGCCACACTGTGCTGTGGCCCTGAGGTGTAAATGTCAGCCTCTTCCACAGCTCGGTGGGTGCAGAGCTTCAGGACAGAAGAGGCTGGTGCAGGACCAGGTGCCTGCAGAGCAGGTGCTCCAGCAAGGAGGTGTGTGCCCCAGAGCAAGAGCCCCTCTGCGCCCTCGGGTCCCCCTGCCCTGGCTCACGCAGCCCTGCTGGGACTGAGCCCTGAGGCCAGTGGGACAGAGAAAGGAAAGAGAAAAAGGCAAAGTAAAAAAAAGGGGAGCATAACAACTGCAGTGTAAGGAAGGAAAACTAAAGCCAGGAAAAATTCTGCTCTCAGAACCTGCAAGTCTAGACACAGACTCCCAGACTCTTTTGCATATTGCTTTAGATAGATAGGAATATAGATATACATAACAGCCACAGATATAGATGCATTTGGTGACTCTTTCCCCCATTCCAGGACATCTCTCCGAGTAGCTCAGGTGTCAGCTCAATGAGGGAAAGGAAATGAGCCAGGGCGAAAGAGGAGGGTGTTTCTGTGTGTTTGGCCTCAGTTCCACTGCCTGTCAGTGTGTGGCACGGGCAACCCATCAGGAAGAGCCAGCAGGGTGCGGAGAGCCCCCGGATGGAGGAGGGAACGCAGTTTGGGTGCCAGATGCTGCACAGCCGTGGAACCCTTTTCCCTGCTCAAGTCCTGTGTGAGAGGTTGCTTGCCTGTGGGCACCAGAGTGCAGCTGGTTAAAAACCTGGCCTAGGAACAGGCTCAGCTCCCATTGGCGCCCGCTTTAGGAACAGACATGAAATCTTCTCACCGTGGACATGTGCCCCTGTGAACATCCTTGGGGCTGGGCCTGTGCCAAGGCTGAGGGCTGAACCATGACTTTGGGCTGGAGCCTGCATGGTGTTGTGATCCCTTCTCCAGCCCACTGCCCTCTCCCTCCTCTGCCTCCTGCACTGCTCAAGGAAACGTCCTCTCTCATCATTGCCTGCTCCCATCCCCCGCACCCTGCACGCAGATATTCCCCTGCACTGACCCAAACTGGTGGCCCAGGTGAGGCAGCTCCTTCTTGTGTCCCTGCAGCCCAGAAGCGGGAGGGCAGAGGGGTGGGGGTGGATGGGAGGCAGGAGGAGGGGGGGGGTCCCCGCGCTGCCCAGGGCCCTGCTGCCTCACAGCCCCTGCCGGGAAGGAGCCAGCTCTGGGCTGTGCCAGGAGTGCTCGGGGCTCTGTGAGTACCATGGCAGCCAGGAGCAGCCCCCAGGAAGGGGAGAGCCTGTGGAGGTGGAGGAGGGGAAATCCCAGGCCCTGCACCCGAGCAAGCTGCTCTGTGCCATGCACTGGGGCAGCAGGAAGCAGAGCTCCCTCCCAGCCACTCTGGGGAGGTGATCCCCAGGCAATGAGCCCCTCCCTCTGGGGCTGGCTGGGGTGTTCAGGGCCCTGCTCTCACCTCTGGCTCCCGCCTGTGCGACTACAGCCCAGGGCTAAACCTGTCACTGCACTTCTGCGGTGGTCTCTGTGCCTTGGGACCAGGGTGGCCCAGGCAGAGCCCCCGGGAAAGGAGCAAGCAGGGCCACTCCTAGGCTGTGGACGCTGGCCCTCCCTTCCCAGAGGGGCGTTACGGGACCCTACAGAGAGACCCATTTTGGCTGGAAACTGTGTGTGTGGTTTCCAGGATGGAAATGTCTCCGCCAGCAGGAATACTCTCCAGCTGGGCTGGTCACCAGTATCCCACTCCAGGGACCACGGACACTTGCAGGTGCCCAGCCTGTCCCCGAGCCTGCTGCTCCTGAGACGTGCCCCTTCCCCACTGCTGGGTCTTGGTGCTTTGCTCTCCCTGATCAGCCTCAGGGAGACACCCTGACCCCTGGGAAGGGAAGCACCACATCTGGCTCAAAACCCCAAAGGCTTTCATAAGAACAAATAGCAACGAGCAGTGTAAAAGTAGAGAATTAAAAATAGAGGGAACACAGAGCTCTTTCTGCTACCGCTGTGAGAAGGGAGACTGGTCTCTGGCACTGCAGACGGGCCCTGCAGATGCCCCCAGCAGGGGAGAGGGGTTTTGGAAGGGTCCATCGCCAGGGGGTGCTGCATGCTTTGTGGGTGTTGGTGCTGCACCTGGCTGTGGGCATGACAGGAGGAGCCATGGGGGACCCCAGAGGAGGAGACACCGAGGAACTTGTGGGGGGACCCAGAGGAAGCATCGTGCACCTCGCCAAGGACCCCATGCCCCAGAAGAGCTGTGGGGGACCCCTACGTCCTAGAGGAGGAGGAAGAGGAGGCACCGGTCTGGAGGCAACACTGCTGGAGACATCCAGAGCCCTGTATGGATTGTGGGTGTCTGGGGAGATGCTGGAGGTGCTGGGCATGGGACGCAGCGCCACATGCAGGATTGGGGAGCCCTGTGGCTCAGGGGCAACTGTATGGGGGAGGGGGGGAGCAGGGCTTGAGGAGGCTCTGTGGGGATTCAGACCGGCCATTCTTGGGGTACTAAGGAGCGCCAAAAGGTGCACAGAGGGACCTGGGGCGTACCGAAAGGGGCACAGATGTGCCCTGATGGGACTGCAGGGCGACTCACATGCCTTCAGATGCCCCAGAGGTGGTGGTGAGTGCAGCAGCTTGCTTGCTTTGCCTTTGGGTTTGCCGCAGGGCCCCACAAGCACGCACACTCCCATGCCCTCCGTCCCCTCCTGCTCTCCAGCTGTATCCGCCTGCTCTCCATGGCATCTGTGCTCCTCCTCCCACACTCACCCTGCAGCCCTCACCAGCCCCATCTGCCCCAGCCTTCCAGGTGAGCACAAGACAAAGCTTTTTAATACGGGCATGGGCAAACACAGGAACAGGACTTCCCAGGCAGACTGTGGTGTCTTCATCCTTGTGCAAGCCCAGTGGGACGTGGCCCGGAGGCACCTGCTCTGCTGAATGTGCTCTGCACAGGGGGCGGGCTGGCAATTGGGGGACGCCGAATTATGGGATGCTCAGTCCGCGCCGGCCCCTGGGCCTGGGTGCCACCGCTGCCAGGCTCTCCGCAGACGGGCGCGCAGGGCTTGGAAGGGGAAGCCTGGTGGCGGTGCTTTCCTGGGCGCTCGGAGGACGAAGACTGTGGATATTGCCAGGCAGCGGACTGTGGGGCTGCTGTCCTTGTCCAAGCGCTGAAGGACTGAGATGGGAGGAAAGAGAGCAGCGATCAAGCCCTGTATCAGCAGAGACCCCAGGCCCCTCCTCAAGAGAGGGCCAAGAGAGAGCAGGGCACAAGGGGATCTGTCTGTGCTCAGTGATCCCCCAGATGCCCCCCAGATTCCCTTCAGGAAAGGTATGCAAGAGCCCTCCGGCCTGGCGCAGGCCATGGGTGCCCTCTGCATAGTCAAAAACACCGGCCCTCAAATACGCCGGACATTCCCTCCGTCTCCAGCCCCGGCCTCCTCCCGCCAGCCCCGGCCGACCCCGCGTGCCCTACGCACGGCTGCACATCTCCTCCAGCTCCTTTTCGCGCCAGTCCAGGAGCTGAGCAGCAAGCCCTAGGCACACACAGCCCATCACAAGGTGAGACCCAGCCAGGGGAGAGGGATTTGGGGCTGGGGAGAGAGACGTGGGCAGTGGGGAGACGGACCTGGGCACTGGGAGAGGAACCTAGCGCTGGGGAGAGAGACGTGGGCAGTGGGGAGACGGACCTGGGCACTGGGACAGGAACCTAGCGCTTGGGAGAGGGACTCAGGGGCAGTGGGGAGACGGATCTAGAGAGTGGGAAGAGGGTCCCACATGTTGGGGAGAAGGATCCAAGCATTAAGGAGTGGGTCCTGGGGGGTTGGGGAGGGGGAGCCAGGGGCTGGGGAGAGGGACATGGGCACTTGGGAGAGGGACATGGGCACTTGGGAGAGGGACATGGGGCCTGAGGAGAAGGACCTTGGGGCTGGGGAGAGGGTTGTGGGTGTCCGGAGGGGTCTCACCGATGAAGCGCACAGCCTGCTCGCGCAGAGTGGCCCGGGGGTCCTCCAGGTACCGGCAGCTGCAGCTGACATACTCGCTGGCTATTGGCCCAGCCTTCCGCAGCTGCAGAGACCCCCCAGTACAGGTGTTGGCACTGCCAGGCCTGTCCCCCTCCCTGGGACACCCGCCCCCCTCTCTAGGACAGGCGTTGGCAACTTTGGGCCCATCCCCCCTCCCAGGACAGGCGCGGGCACAACCGGGACAGGGGCTAACACAGCTGGGACACGTGCTGTCACTGCTGGAAAAGGTGTTGGCACAGAAGGGACAGTGGCTGGCACCAGCAGCACTGCCAGGAGAGGTGCTGGCACCTCCAGGACATTCCCAGCGGGTACAGCTGGGAGAGAGGCTGGCTCCACCAGGAAAGATGCTGGCACGGGGGCTGGCTCCACCAGGAGAGGTGCTGGCACCGTTGGGACGGGGGCCAGCACCACCAGGTCAGGCCTGCCACTGCTTGGGCCTCCTCACCAGGCATTCGCCGATGTGCCAGGTCTGCACCGTCTTGGCCAGCTTCCGGAGCTGCTTCCAGCTGAGGAGCTTTGCGGCCTCCATGAGGGCTGTCTGGGCAGCCTGGGGAGGAGTGGGGAGATGGGCGATGGCACCGTGGCCAGGCCGGAGCCACCCCATGGCCACTGCCTGGGGTGCCTACCACGGTGGCCTCATGGCCCGCCACGGTGCCCTGTACCTGTGCCACACCGAGGTGTGGGTCACTCATATGGAAGAAGAGGGGCAGCAGCCCCTGGCGTGCCAGCTGCTTCATCTGCTGCCTCTCGCTGCCTACTGTCCGGCCCAGCAGCTCCCCAAAGAGCCGCATGGCCAGTTCCCGCACCGTGCTGACCTCCTGCGGGGGCAAGCACAGCAACCTCAGCCGCGGTGGGCGGGGGGAGAACCACAAAGGGCCTCCTACCAGCTCCCCACCACCATCCTCACGTTGGGAAAGAGGGGCAGGAGGTCGTGGGCCAGCTGCACAGCCAGGGGGCTGATTTGCCGCGGCTCGGCGTGGTGCAGCACGTTGCGCAGCACGGCCAGGGCCTTGGCGTCCATCTCCCCATCGGCATCCTGCAGCCGCTCCACCACATCTGGGATCACCTTCAGCATCTTCCTTGCCTGCAGGGAGACATGCAGCATTTTCCTCATTCCACTGGTGGCAGAAGTGCTCGGGACACAGGCACCGGCGGCGAGAGCTCACTCACTGTGGAGGGTCTTCCAGAGAGGGTGAGGAGGCCACGGAGTGCCAGCCAGCGCATGACCTGGCGCTCATTGCCCAGCCGCACCTGGCAGAGGCTCAGCGCCACCTCATCGGCCAGCACACACAGATCGGGACACCGCAGCAGCTGCAACGGCAAAGGGCCGGGGTGGCACAGGGACTCATGGCCACCCCCAGGACTAGGACCCCAGTGCATGATATGGCATCCCTGCTGCCACCTCCCACTTGGCCCAGCCCCAGCCCCAGCCCCAGCAGCAGCGCTGCATCCCCAGCCCCACGCCCTACCCCTTGTCCTCATCCTCATCCTCACCCCCCGGCCCTAGCCCCGGCCCCACGTCCCCAGCCTGGGCCACAGCCCCTCTTCTCCAGCCCCATCTGAATCCCCTCAGCCATGACCCCCACCCCACCCCCCGTCCCTATCCCCACATCCTACCTCGATGAGGAAGGCCATAGAGGGGATCTCCAGGCACTTGTCCTTGTCCCTCAGGGCCAGGCTGAGGTTCAGGAAGATCTTGGCACGCTCCTCCAGAGGGTTCCCCTGCATCTGCCTGGCAATGGACAGGAGAGGCAGCATGGCAGCCAAGACAGATGGGCAAACTGCACCAGGAGCCCGTGGGGCCGCCAGAGTGGGATGAGGGGCCAGGGAGGGCAGGGGGCTCACCTGGCCAGCAAGGCAACCCCTGTCAGGTGGGTCCCGGGCCGACTGATCATCTCCCAGCCGCCCTGCCCTTCCATGGCAGTGACCTGCTCCCCGTAGCCAGTGCAGCACAGCAGGGCCTGCATGGCTTGCACGGCCACCCTGCCCGGGGAAAAGAGCACTGGTTTATCACTCCGTACTCTGGCATGGGCAGCAGGGGACGGGCCTGGGGGACTGGGTACCTGACAGGCCTGGGAGGCATGAGTTTGCCCTTGTGGTTGAAGGCAGGGATGTCCTCTTGCGCCTCGATGAGGGCAAAGGACAGCTGGAAGAGGAGGGCCAGGAAGAGGCGGGGGAAGAGCGCCTTCACCTCCTGTTTGCAAGCGTGCTGCAGGAGGATGATGTTCAGTGCCCGGGTCACCTGCAAAAAAAAGTCAATGACAGCCCTTGCTAGTACCACAGCTACATGCACGACGAGGCCTCCCTCTGGGGCAACTCACAGTCAGCGGGAGGATGCAGGTGAGGTCCTGCGCGGTGGTGCCTGGCTTGCAGAGGGGCCGGTGCTGCAGCATGCAGAGCAGCTCCTGCAGCACCCTCTCAGCTGCCAGCGACTGGGAGACCATCAGCACCCACATGGCCACGGCAACACTGTGAACCCGAGCCAGAAAGGCTTGGCTCAGCATCCCATGATCCCGCTCACCCGTTCCGGGGCTGGCCGACCCGGTGGCTCTACGAGGCCTGGAGGGAGCCCAGCTCCAGCCCTGGGGCTGCTGCACTCAGGCTGGCAACGTGGCAGGCGTACCTGTCACAGGCTAGGGAGCAGCTCAGCAGGCCAGTGACCACTTCACTCGGGTAGCGGCATGCCAGGTGGAGAAGGAAGGGCTTGAGGATGTCCTGGGCTGCGGCCTCACGGATGCACGGCAGGTTCTCATAGATATGCACCACAGCCAGCTGCACCTGCAAGGGACACGGGTTGGCAGCAGCTTGCTGCCACAGGGAAACTGCTGCCAGATTCACGCTCTGCTTGAGAGCCCTGGGTTTGAGGACCATTGCCAGCGGGCTGGAGGCTTACGTGCTCTGGCTTGGCGGCGCAGTATCCCATCATATCCTCGAGCATACGGGTTGCCGCTGCGGTGTCATAGGCACTCGTGCTTTTCATGCCCTCGAGGGCCACGAGGACCGCATCTGTCTGCGAGGCCTCCTGCGAGGCCTCCGTGGAGCAGCTGCGGGGTCCGTCCTCCTTCTTGACCCAGGCCTCCATGGGGCGGCTGGGGGGACGGTCCTCATCCCCAGCCCATACCGCCGTGGGGCAGCGAGGGGGTCTCTGCACCATGCTGGGGCCGGGGCCCAGGCGAGACACAAAGACACAGTGGGGAAGGCGAGGTCCTTCACGGGGCCGTGGGGCCACGCCGGGGGGTGGCTGAGGGAGCTCCCTGGGGAGATCCCAGCCGTCTCCTCCCCACGCACTGAGGTGACACCGTGGGGCACCAGGTGACACCGTGGAGACCATGGGGGTCACAATGGGGGGGGGGTGGCAGGAGTCACAAAGGGCCCCGACATCACCCTTGGCTGGTCTCTGCTGCAGCTCCCGGCAGCAATGTGTCCCCAGGGGCTGGCTGGGGGGTGGGTTGGCGGCGGGGGCGGGCGCTGCTCGTTCGCTAATCACACAAGTGTCCCCTGTGAAGGGCCACCTCTGAGCCGCAGGTTGCCGTGTGGTTCTGAAAAGGGGAGGTTGGTGAGGGGTCCCCAGGTCCCCAGGGGCAGCCAGGGGGCTGGGGCACCTGAGGGCAGCTGGGGCAGGGGCAGCCATGGGGCAAACTGGCGGGGGGAGGAGGCCTAGGTGACCCTGACCCAGGGCAAGCAGGTGCCCCCCGTTGCTGCCCTAAAGCTCCCACTGACACCCAAATAGCTCCAAACCATTCCCAAACCTTCCTAAAAGCCTCAAATACCCCCAGACTGCTCAAGTGCCCCCCCTCCAAGACCCAGAAAGACACACTGAAACCTGCCACAGAGGCTCCAAAATGCCTTCAGACTTTGCTTCCGAGGGCCAAAATCCGCCCAATAGCCCACACTGCTGCCTAAACACCCCCAAAACTTCCACAGGGCCCCCAGACATGCAAATCCTGCCCCGGGGCTGGTACTGGCAGCAGACAGGAGGGCTCCCCGCCACCTACTTCCCTCCAGGTCTTGCTGCCCTGAGAGGGAGACCACGATTGAGGGTTCCCCCCTTTCCCTAGCACTGGCAATTCCCCTCCATCCCTCCCTCCTCTTTTGCCCTTCTGCCCCTCTGCATGCCCCGTACCTCTCCATGCCTGCCCACCTCTCCGTCTGTCCCTGCCTCCAGCTACCACACTGCTCTTCCCCCCTCTCTTCACGTGGCCATCTCTCCCCCTCTTCATCACCCACCTCCATCCCTCTTCACCTTCCTCCATCCTACTGTTTGTGCATCCTGCCTGTCTGACTCTCCAGCCCTCTTCTCCTCTCTTCCACGCCCCATCCCTCTCTCTCCAGCCTCCATCCATCTCGTGGGCTCTCCAGCCTTCCAGTTCTCTTTCACACCCTCTGTCCAGTTCCCCCTCCTCTAGTCTTCTGGCCACCTCTACATCCCTCTTGTCCACCCTTCTGCTCCCCATTCCTCTGCCCAGCCCTCTGGCCCTCTCTTTCTGGCCTTCCGTCCTCCTCTCAAGCTCTCTTTCAACCTTTGCAGCCATCTGTCTGCCTCTCCATGCCCCTCTTTCCTCTTTTCTCTCTCTCTGTCCAACTCCCCCCTCCATCTTTTCTCTCTCTCTATTCCTCTGTCCACCTCTACATCCCTCTTCTCTTCTCTTCTCTTCTCTTCTGCTCCCCATTCTCTGTGCGGTCCTGCATCCTTCCCTCAGCTCCCCCTCTCCCTCTTTTTCTCTGGGCCTCCATCCTTCTCTTTCTTTCCCCATCCCTCCTCCCAGCTCTCTCTCCCTATCGCTCTCTCCCTGTCCCTCTGTCCAGCTCTGGCAGGCCCTGGCACCATGGGGCACTCACCCACCTCGGCTGGGGTGGAGGAAGAGTCTGGGCAGGGTGAGTGGGGCCTTCAGCACTCACAAGGATATACCCTGTCTCTTCCTTGTACTAACAAACAAAGAAGGTCTAGTTGGAGATGTGAAGGTTGGGGGCAGCCTTGGCTGCAGTGACCATGAGATGGTGGAGTTCAGGATCCTACGAGGAGGGAGCAGGGCAATAAGTAGGATTGCGACGCTGGACTTGAGGAGAGCTAACTTTGGCCTCTTGAGGGACCTACTTAGGGGAATCTCATGGGGTAGGGCCCTAGAAGGAAGAGGGGTCCAAGAAAGCTGGTTAATATTCAAGCATCACTTCCTCCAGGCTCAAGATCAGTGCATCCCTCTGAGGAAGAAGTCGAGCAAAGCGGGCAGGAGACCTGCATGGCTGAGCAAGGAACTCCTGGCCAAACTCCAACACAAGAAGGAAGTGTACAGAATGTGGCAAAGGGGACAGGCCGCTTGGGAGGAATACAGTGACGTTGTCAGAGTGTGCAGGGATGCGACAAGGAAGGCTAAGGCCCATTTGGAATTAAATCTGGCAAGGGATGTCAAGGACAACAAGAAGGCCTTCTTCAAATACATCAACAGCAAAAGGAAGACTAGGGAAAATGTGGGCCCGCTGCTGAATGGGGCGGCTGCCCTGGTGACGAAGGATACAGAGAAGGCAGAGTTATTGAATGCTGCCTTTGTTTCAGTCTTCACTGCTAAGGCCAGTCCTCAGGAATTCCAGACCTTGGAGACAAGAGAGGAAGGCTGGAGAAAGGAAGACTCTCCCTTGGTGGAGGAGGATGAGGTCAGAGATCTTTTGTCCAAACTTGACATCCATAAATCCATGGGCCCCGATGGGATGCACCCACGCGTGCTGAGGGAGCTGGCGGATGTTATCGCTAGGCCACTCTCCATCCTCTTGGAAAGGTCCTGGAGATCAGGAGAGGTGCCTGAGGACTGGAAGAAAGCCAATGTCACGCCAGTCTTCCACAAGGGCAAGAAGGAGGAGCCAGGAAACTCCAGGCCTGTCAGCCTCCCCTCCATCCCTGGCAAGGTGATGGAACAGCTCCTCCTGGAGGTCCTCACTAAGCATGCGGAGGACAAGAAGGTGATCAGGAGTAGTCAGCATGGATTCACCAAAGGGAAATCATGCTTGACCAATCTGATAGCCTTCTATGACGGAATGACTGGCTGGGTAGATGAGGGCAGAGCAGTGGATGTTGTCTTTCTGGACTTGAGCAAGGCTTTTGACACTGTCTCCCATCCCATCCTCCTAGGTAAGCTCAGGAAGTGTGGGCTAGATGAGTGGACGGTGAGGTGGCTTGAGAACTGGCTGGATGGCCGAGCTCCGAGGGTTGTGGTGAATGGCGCAGAGTCAAGTTGGAGGCCTGTGGCTAGTGGTGTCCCCCAGGGGTCAGTCCTGGGTCCAGTCTTGTTCAATATATTCATCAATGACCTGGAGGAAGGGACAGAGTGCACCCTCAGCAAGTTTGCTGCTGATACTAAACTGGGGGGAGAGGCTAACACCCCAGAAGACTGTGCTGCCATTCAGAGGGACCTGGACAGGCTGGAGAGGTGGGTGGAGAGGAACCTCCTGAAGTTCAACAAAGGCAAGTGCAAGGTCCTGCACCTAGGCAGGAATAATCCCACGCACCAGTACAGGCTGGGGGTTGACCTGCTGGAAAGTAGCTCTGCCGAGAAGGACCTGGGAGTGCTGGTGGACAACAAGTTAAACATGAGCCAGCAGTGTGCCCTTGTGGCCACTTGTGGCCTTGTGGCCATGCTGGGCTGCATTAGGCAGAGTGTGGGAGGCAGGTTAGAGGGACCTGTCTGGGATGTTGATTGTGAGGTCAATTCCTTACATCAGCTGCAGTGGCCGTTAGCATGTGGGGCAGCAGGGAGGTGTTGTGAGGTCATCAAGAGTATTGGAAAACTCCCAGCCGCCGAGAGGAGAGCTCAGGTGGAAGAGAGAAGCGAAGCACAGGAAGGTGGGAGGAGGACAGTGCAGGGATGATGATGTTGCTTCCTTTGCCCTGTGGCAAGCTCTTTGGGATTGAAGCTGTAACGGTGCTACAAGGATGACGTTCAGATTTGTGCGATACGGTCCCTTGTCAACCGAAATGGATTATGTGTCCTCTGGAGCAGTCACATAGGACCACGGGCCAGCTGGATAGGAGGGATTCCCTAGCACAACCCCATTCAGGGACTCTCATCCAACCCAGCTGAAGGTGCTGTTGCAAGGACACCTGTGGTGGAGGCTACCATCAACAGCCAGACAGCAGCCAACTATCCTGTTCCAGAGGTTTGGATTCCCCACATGAGCCTTACCCTAAGCAGAAGATCCCAGTGAATTAGATTTTTGTTTTAAAACAAACACTCTGTCCATGACTGTCTGTGAAGCAAATACCTCACTGTGATGCATCACCTTCTGGCACTGGACTCAGGCACTTGCGTGTTGCCCCTCTGCTCCTGCTGTGGGCTCTGCATGGAGCTTCAGAGCAGGCATGCTGTCTCCTACAGCCAAGGCCAGAGATTTGGCTTTGAGTCTGCCTGGCAGGCTTTGGCCTGGCAAATGTCTCCTGGGGATCCCAGAGCCGTCATCCTGGCGATGGAACAGGGCCACGTCTTCATTTTGTCCCTCTTTGTCTGTTTCTGGCCCACGTCCGGGTGTGTGTGCGTAGTGCCATTTCTGCAGCTGAGCAGAGGGGTCCTTGTGCGAGTGCTTGGGGAGAGCATGACCTTGGGTGGGGGCTGAGCCAAGGCTTGCATCTCCCTGTGGGGTGGGGCAGGGCAGGGGCTGGTGCAGCCCCAGGGCTGGCTGAGTGGGTGCTCACCCCAGAGCAGAGGGGTCGACGGGGCAGAGCAGGGAGCCCGTGTTGCTCTTCTCCACCCTTACTGTGAGAAGCCCACGGGAGAAGAGCGTTCCCAGAGTGAGATTCCACGGAGGTGGGTAATGCACATGGGCACTCTAACCACAACCCCCGTCCCCATGAGAAATCCCCTCTTCTACTGGGCTCAGGCTCCAGCCCTGCATGTCCCACAGGGGGAGATGGGCCAGGACTGGGCAGGAAGGGGGATGTCTCGGTGCAGGGGCTGCAAGCAGGGAGGCTCCAACTCCCAGGGCCAGAGGTGGTGTTTGAGCCCCAGCTCCTCCCAGAGCCCCCATGGTCACCCCACCCCTGCCCTGCCACCCTGGGGATGTGCTTGTGATAGCACGGGTGTCCCCTGGCAGAGAGCAGCGCACGTGCGGCCAGAGCCAGGCAGAGCAGGGCTGCGTCCCCAGGAAGGGCCAGGCAGAGCAGGGCAGACCCTGAGCAGGACCAGTGCAGCCCAGCTCTCCTGCAGCGCAGCCAAGGGCTGGACACGGCCCCAAGTCCTGCGCTCCCCGCAGCCATGCAAGTCCCAGAGTCCAGGCTTGTGCAGGGCCCCTGAGCAGCTCCAAGGGGAGAGCCTGGGAGCACTGAGGGGAAGAGCAAGAGCTGGCCCTTGGCCACACTGTGCTGTGGCCCTGAGGTGTAAATGTCAGCCTCTTCCACAGCTCGGTGGGTGCAGAGCTTCAGGACAGAAGAGGCTGGTGCAGGACCAGGTGCCTGCAGAGCAGGTGCTCCAGCAAGGAGGTGTGTGCCCCAGAGCAAGAGCCCCTCTGCGCCCTCGGGTCCCCCTGCCCTGGCTCACGCAGCCCTGCTGGGACTGAGCCCTGAGGCCAGTGGGACAGAGAAAGGAAAGAGAAAAAGGCAAAGTAAAAAAAAGGGGAGCATAACAACTGCAGTGTAAGGAAGGAAAACTAAAGCCAGGAAAAATTCTGCTCTCAGAACCTGCAAGTCTAGACACAGACTCCCAGACTCTTTTGCATATTGCTTTAGATAGATAGGAATATAGATATACATAACAGCCACAGATATAGATGCATTTGGTGACTCTTTCCCCCATTCCAGGACATCTCTCCGAGTAGCTCAGGTGTCAGCTCAATGAGGGAAAGGAAATGAGCCAGGGCGAAAGAGGAGGGTGTTTCTGTGTGTTTGGCCTCAGTTCCACTGCCTGTCAGTGTGTGGCACGGGCAACCCATCAGGAAGAGCCAGCAGGGTGCGGAGAGCCCCCGGATGGAGGAGGGAACGCAGTTTGGGTGCCAGATGCTGCACAGCCGTGGAACCCTTTTCCCTGCTCAAGTCCTGTGTGAGAGGTTGCTTGCCTGTGGGCACCAGGGTGCAGCTGGTTAAAAACCTGGCCTAGGAACAGGCTCAGCTCCCATTGGCGCCCGCTTTAGGAACAGACATGAAATCTTCTCACCGTGGACATGTGCCCCTGTGAACATCCTTGGGGCTGGGCCTGTGCCAAGGCTGAGGGCTGAACCATGACTTTGGGCTGGAGCCTGCATGGTGTTGTGATCCCTTCTCCAGCCCACTGCCCTCTCCCTCCTCTGCCTCCTGCACTGCTCAAGGAAACGTCCTCTCTCATCATTGCCTGCTCCCATCCCCCGCACCCTGCACGCAGATATTCCCCTGCACTGACCCAAACTGGTGGCCCAGGTGAGGCAGCTCCTTCTTGTGTCCCTGCAGCCCAGAAGCGGGAGGGCAGAGGGGTGGGGGTGGATGGGAGGCAGGAGGAGGGGGGGGGTCCCCGCGCTGCCCAGGGCCCTGCTGCCTCACAGCCCCTGCCGGGAAGGAGCCAGCTCTGGGCTGTGCCAGGAGTGCTCGGGGCTCTGTGAGTACCATGGCAGCCAGGAGCAGCCCCCAGGAAGGGGAGAGCCTGTGGAGGTGGAGGAGGGGAAATCCCAGGCCCTGCACCCGAGCAAGCTGCTCTGTGCCATGCACTGGGGCAGCAGGAAGCAGAGCTCCCTCCCAGCCACTCTGGGGAGGTGATCCCCAGGCAATGAGCCCCTCCCTCTGGGGCTGGCTGGGGTGTTCAGGGCCCTGCTCTCACCTCTGGCTCCCGCCTGTGCGACTACAGCCCAGGGCTAAACCTGTCACTGCACTTCTGCGGTGGTCTCTGTGCCTTGGGACCAGGGTGGCCCAGGCAGAGCCCCCGGGAAAGGAGCAAGCAGGGCCACTCCTAGGCTGTGGACGCTGGCCCTCCCTTCCCAGAGGGGCGTTACGGGACCCTACAGAGAGACCCATTTTGGCTGGAAACTGTGTGTGTGGTTTCCAGGATGGAAATGTCTCCGCCAGCAGGAATACTCTCCAGCTGGGCTGGTCACCAGTATCCCACTCCAGGGACCACGGACACTTGCAGGTGCCCAGCCTGTCCCCGAGCCTGCTGCTCCTGAGACGTGCCCCTTCCCCACTGCTGGGTCTTGGTGCTTTGCTCTCCCTGATCAGCCTCAGGGAGACACCCTGACCCCTGGGAAGGGAAGCACCACATCTGGCTCAAAACCCCAAAGGCTTTCATAAGAACAAATAGCAACGAGCAGTGTAAAAGTAGAGAATTAAAAATAGAGGGAACACAGAGCTCTTTCTGCTACCGCTGTGAGAAGGGAGACTGGTCTCTGGCACTGCAGACGGGCCCTGCAGATGCCCCCAGCAGGGGAGAGGGGTTTTGGAAGGGTCCATCGCCAGGGGGTGCTGCATGCTTTGTGGGTGTTGGTGCTGCACCTGGCTGTGGGCATGACAGGAGGAGCCATGGGGGACCCCAGAGGAGGAGACACCGAGGAACTTGTGGGGGGACCCAGAGGAAGCATCGTGCACCTCGCCAAGGACCCCATGCCCCAGAAGAGCTGTGGGGGACCCCTACGTCCTAGAGGAGGAGGAAGAGGAGGCACCGGTCTGGAGGCAACACTGCTGGAGACATCCAGAGCCCTGTATGGATTGTGGGTGTCTGGGGAGATGCTGGAGGTGCTGGGCATGGGACGCAGCGCCACATGCAGGATTGGGGAGCCCTGTGGCTCAGGGGCAACTGTATGGGGGAGGGGGGGAGCAGGGCTTGAGGAGGCTCTGTGGGGATTCAGACCGGCCATTCTTGGGGTACTAAGGAGCGCCAAAAGGTGCACAGAGGGACCTGGGGCGTACCGAAAGGGGCACAGATGTGCCCTGATGGGACTGCAGGGCGACTCACATGCCTTCAGATGCCCCAGAGGTGGTGGTGAGTGCAGCAGCTTGCTTGCTTTGCCTTTGGGTTTGCCGCAGGGCCCCACAAGCACGCACACTCCCATGCCCTCCGTCCCCTCCTGCTCTCCAGCTGTATCCGCCTGCTCTCCATGGCATCTGTGCTCCTCCTCCCACACTCACCCTGCAGCCCTCACCAGCCCCATCTGCCCCAGCCTTCCAGGTGAGCACAAGACAAAGCTTTTTAATACGGGCATGGGCAAACACAGGAACAGGACTTCCCAGGCAGACTGTGGTGTCTTCATCCTTGTGCAAGCCCAGTGGGACGTGGCCCGGAGGCACCTGCTCTGCTGAATGTGCTCTGCACAGGGGGCGGGCTGGCAATTGGGGGACGCCGAATTATGGGATGCTCAGTCCGCGCCGGCCCCTGGGCCTGGGTGCCACCGCTGCCAGGCTCTCCGCAGACGGGCGCGCAGGGCTTGGAAGGGGAAGCCTGGTGGCGGTGCTTTCCTGGGCGCTCGGAGGACGAAGACTGTGGATATTGCCAGGCAGCGGACTGTGGGGCTGCTGTCCTTGTCCAAGCGCTGAAGGACTGAGATGGGAGGAAAGAGAGCAGCGATCAAGCCCTGTATCAGCAGAGACCCCAGGCCCCTCCTCAAGAGAGGGCCAAGAGAGAGCAGGGCACAAGGGGATCTGTCTGTGCTCAGTGATCCCCCAGATGCCCCCCAGATTCCCTTCAGGAAAGGTATGCAAGAGCCCTCCGGCCTGGCGCAGGCCATGGGTGCCCTCTGCATAGTCAAAAACACCGGCCCTCAAATACGCCGGACATTCCCTCCGTCTCCAGCCCCGGCCTCCTCCCGCCAGCCCCGGCCGACCCCGCGTGCCCTACGCACGGCTGCACATCTCCTCCAGCTCCTTTTCGCGCCAGTCCAGGAGCTGAGCAGCAAGCCCTAGGCACACACAGCCCATCACAAGGTGAGACCCAGCCAGGGGAGAGGGATTTGGGGCTGGGGAGAGAGACGTGGGCAGTGGGGAGACGGACCTGGGCACTGGGAGAGGAACCTAGCGCTGGGGAGAGAGACGTGGGCAGTGGGGAGACGGACCTGGGCACTGGGACAGGAACCTAGCGCTTGGGAGAGGGACTCAGGGGCAGTGGGGAGACGGATCTAGAGAGTGGGAAGAGGGTCCCACATGTTGGGGAGAAGGATCCAAGCATTAAGGAGTGGGTCCTGGGGGGTTGGGGAGGGGGAGCCAGGGGCTGGGGAGAGGGACATGGGCACTTGGGAGAGGGACATGGGCACTTGGGAGAGGGACATGGGGCCTGAGGAGAAGGACCTTGGGGCTGGGGAGAGGGTTGTGGGTGTCCGGAGGGGTCTCACCGATGAAGCGCACAGCCTGCTCGCGCAGAGTGGCCCGGGGGTCCTCCAGGTACCGGCAGCTGCAGCTGACATACTCGCTGGCTATTGGCCCAGCCTTCCGCAGCTGCAGAGACCCCCCAGTACAGGTGTTGGCACTGCCAGGCCTGTCCCCCTCCCTGGGACACCCGCCCCCCTCTCTAGGACAGGCGTTGGCAACTTTGGGCCCATCCCCCCTCCCAGGACAGGCGCGGGCACAACCGGGACAGGGGCTAACACAGCTGGGACACGTGCTGTCACTGCTGGAAAAGGTGTTGGCACAGAAGGGACAGTGGCTGGCACCAGCAGCACTGCCAGGAGAGGTGCTGGCACCTCCAGGACATTCCCAGCGGGTACAGCTGGGAGAGAGGCTGGCTCCACCAGGAAAGATGCTGGCACGGGGGCTGGCTCCACCAGGAGAGGTGCTGGCACCGTTGGGACGGGGGCCAGCACCACCAGGTCAGGCCTGCCACTGCTTGGGCCTCCTCACCAGGCATTCGCCGATGTGCCAGGTCTGCACCGTCTTGGCCAGCTTCCGGAGCTGCTTCCAGCTGAGGAGCTTTGCGGCCTCCATGAGGGCTGTCTGGGCAGCCTGGGGAGGAGTGGGGAGATGGGCGATGGCACCGTGGCCAGGCCGGAGCCACCCCATGGCCACTGCCTGGGGTGCCTACCACGGTGGCCTCATGGCCCGCCACGGTGCCCTGTACCTGTGCCACACCGAGGTGTGGGTCACTCATATGGAAGAAGAGGGGCAGCAGCCCCTGGCGTGCCAGCTGCTTCATCTGCTGCCTCTCGCTGCCTACTGTCCGGCCCAGCAGCTCCCCAAAGAGCCGCATGGCCAGTTCCCGCACCGTGCTGACCTCCTGCGGGGGCAAGCACAGCAACCTCAGCCGCGGTGGGCGGGGGGAGAACCACAAAGGGCCTCCTACCAGCTCCCCACCACCATCCTCACGTTGGGAAAGAGGGGCAGGAGGTCGTGGGCCAGCTGCACAGCCAGGGGGCTGATTTGCCGCGGCTCGGCGTGGTGCAGCACGTTGCGCAGCACGGCCAGGGCCTTGGCGTCCATCTCCCCATCGGCATCCTGCAGCCGCTCCACCACATCTGGGATCACCTTCAGCATCTTCCTTGCCTGCAGGGAGACATGCAGCATTTTCCTCATTCCACTGGTGGCAGAAGTGCTCGGGACACAGGCACCGGCGGCGAGAGCTCACTCACTGTGGAGGGTCTTCCAGAGAGGGTGAGGAGGCCACGGAGTGCCAGCCAGCGCATGACCTGGCGCTCATTGCCCAGCCGCACCTGGCAGAGGCTCAGCGCCACCTCATCGGCCAGCACACACAGATCGGGACACCGCAGCAGCTGCAACGGCAAAGGGCCGGGGTGGCACAGGGACTCATGGCCACCCCCAGGACTAGGACCCCAGTGCATGATATGGCATCCCTGCTGCCACCTCCCACTTGGCCCAGCCCCAGCCCCAGCCCCAGCAGCAGCGCTGCATCCCCAGCCCCACGCCCTACCCCTTGTCCTCATCCTCATCCTCACCCCCCGGCCCTAGCCCCGGCCCCACGTCCCCAGCCTGGGCCACAGCCCCTCTTCTCCAGCCCCATCTGAATCCCCTCAGCCATGACCCCCACCCCACCCCCCGTCCCTATCCCCACATCCTACCTCGATGAGGAAGGCCATAGAGGGGATCTCCAGGCACTTGTCCTTGTCCCTCAGGGCCAGGCTGAGGTTCAGGAAGATCTTGGCACGCTCCTCCAGAGGGTTCCCCTGCATCTGCCTGGCAATGGACAGGAGAGGCAGCATGGCAGCCAAGACAGATGGGCAAACTGCACCAGGAGCCCGTGGGGCCGCCAGAGTGGGATGAGGGGCCAGGGAGGGCAGGGGGTTCACCTGGCCAGCAAGGCAACCCCTGTCAGGTGGGTCCCGGGCCGACTGATCATCTCCCAGCCGCCCTGCCCTTCCATGGCAGTGACCTGCTCCCCGTAGCCAGTGCAGCACAGCAGGGCCTGCATGGCTTGCACGGCCACCCTGCCCGGGGAAAAGAGCACTGGTTTATCACTCCGTACTCTGGCATGGGCAGCAGGGGACGGGCCTGGGGGACTGGGTACCTGACAGGCCTGGGAGGCATGAGTTTGCCCTCGTGGTTGAAGGCAGGGATGTCCTCTTGCGCCTCGATGAGGGCAAAGGACAGCTGGAAGAGGAGGGCCAGGAAGAGGCGGGGGAAGAGCGCCTTCACCTCCTGTTTGCAAGCGTGCTGCAGGAGGATGATGTTCAGTGCCCGGGTCACCTGCAAAAAAAAGTCAATGACAGCCCTTGCTAGTACCACAGCTACATGCACGACGAGGCCTCCCTCTGGGGCAACTCACAGTCAGCGGGAGGATGCAGGTGAGGTCCTGCGCGGTGGTGCCTGGCTTGCAGAGGGGCCGGTGCTGCAGCATGCAGAGCAGCTCCTGCAGCACCCTCTCAGCTGCCAGCGACTGGGAGACCATCAGCACCCACATGGCCACGGCAACACTGTGAACCCGAGCCAGAAAGGCTTGGCTCAGCATCCCATGATCCCGCTCACCCGTTCCGGGGCTGGCCGACCCGGTGGCTCTACGAGGCCTGGAGGGAGCCCAGCTCCAGCCCTGGGGCTGCTGCACTCAGGCTGGCAACGTGGCAGGCGTACCTGTCACAGGCTAGGGAGCAGCTCAGCAGGCCAGTGACCACTTCACTCGGGTAGCGGCATGCCAGGTGGAGAAGGAAGGGCTTGAGGATGTCCTGGGCTGCGGCCTCACGGATGCACGGCAGGTTCTCATAGATATGCACCACAGCCAGCTGCACCTGCAAGGGACACGGGTTGGCAGCAGCTTGCTGCCACAGGGAAACTGCTGCCAGATTCACGCTCTGCTTGAGAGCCCTGGGTTTGAGGACCATTGCCAGCGGGCTGGAGGCTTACGTGCTCTGGCTTGGCGGCGCAGTATCCCATCATATCCTCGAGCATACGGGTTGCCGCTGCGGTGTCATAGGCACTCGTGCTTTTCATGCCCTCGAGGGCCACGAGGACCGCATCTGTCTGCGAGGCCTCCTGCGAGGCCTCCGTGGAGCAGCTGCGGGGTCCGTCCTCCTTCTTGACCCAGGCCTCCATGGGGCGGCTGGGGGGACGGTCCTCATCCCCAGCCCATACCGCCGTGGGGCAGCGAGGGGGTCTCTGCACCATGCTGGGGCCGGGGCCCAGGCGAGACACAAAGACACAGTGGGGAAGGCGAGGTCCTTCACGGGGCCGTGGGGCCACGCCGGGGGGTGGCTGAGGGAGCTCCCTGGGGAGATCCCAGCCGTCTCCTCCCCACGCACTGAGGTGACACCGTGGGGCACCAGGTGACACCGTGGAGACCATGGGGGTCACAATGGGGGGGGGGGTGGCAGGAGTCACAAAGGGCCCCGACATCACCCTTGGCTGGTCTCTGCTGCAGCTCCCGGCAGCAATGTGTCCCCAGGGGCTGGCTGGGGGGTGGGTTGGCGGCGGGGGCGGGCGCTGCTCGTTCGCTAATCACACAAGTGTCCCCTGTGAAGGGCCACCTCTGAGCCGCAGGTTGCCGTGTGGTTCTGAAAAGGGGAGGTTGGTGAGGGGTCCCCAGGTCCCCAGGGGCAGCCAGGGGGCTGGGGCACCTGAGGGCAGCTGGGGCAGGGGCAGCCATGGGGCAAACTGGCGGGGGGAGGAGGCCTAGGTGACCCTGACCCAGGGCAAGCAGGTGCCCCCCGTTGCTGCCCTAAAGCTCCCACTGACACCCAAATAGCTCCAAACCATTCCCAAACCTTCCTAAAAGCCTCAAATACCCCCAGACTGCTCAAGTGCCCCCCCTCCAAGACCCAGAAAGACACACTGAAACCTGCCACAGAGGCTCCAAAATGCCTTCAGACTTTGCTTCCGAGGGCCAAAATCCGCCCAATAGCCCACACTGCTGCCTAAACACCCCCAAAACTTCCACAGGGCCCCCAGACATGCAAATCCTGCCCCGGGGCTGGTACTGGCAGCAGACAGGAGGGCTCCCCGCCACCTACTTCCCTCCAGGTCTTGCTGCCCTGAGAGGGAGACCACGATTGAGGGTTCCCCCCTTTCCCTAGCACTGGCAATTCCCCTCCATCCCTCCCTCCTCTTTTGCCCTTCTGCCCCTCTGCATGCCCCGTACCTCTCCATGCCTGCCCACCTCTCCGTCTGTCCCTGCCTCCAGCTACCACACTGCTCTTCCCCCCTCTCTTCACGTGGCCATCTCTCCCCCTCTTCATCACCCACCTCCATCCCTCTTCACCTTCCTCCATCCTACTGTTTGTGCATCCTGCCTGTCTGACTCTCCAGCCCTCTTCTCCTCTCTTCCACGCCCCATCCCTCTCTCTCCAGCCTCCATCCATCTCGTGGGCTCTCCAGCCTTCCAGTTCTCTTTCACACCCTCTGTCCAGTTCCCCCTCCTCTAGTCTTCTGGCCACCTCTACATCCCTCTTGTCCACCCTTCTGCTCCCCATTCCTCTGCCCAGCCCTCTGGCCCTCTCTTTCTGGCCTTCCGTCCTCCTCTCAAGCTCTCTTTCAACCTTTGCAGCCATCTGTCTGCCTCTCCATGCCCCTCTTTCCTCTTTTCTCTCTCTCTGTCCAACTCCCCCCTCCATCTTTTCTCTCTCTCTATTCCTCTGTCCACCTCTACATCCCTCTTCTCTTCTCTTCTCTTCTCTTCTCTTCTGCTCCCCATTCTCTGTGTGGTCCTGCATCCTTCCCTCAGCTCCCCCTCTCCCTCTTTTTCTCTGGGCCTCCATCCTTCTCTTTCTTTCCCCATCCCTCCTCCCAGCTCTCTCTCCCTATCGCTCTCTCCCTGTCCCTCTGTCCAGCTCTGGCAGGCCCTGGCACCATGGGGCACTCACCCACCTCGGCTGGGGTGGAGGAAGAGTCTGGGCAGGGTGAGTGGGGCCTTCAGCACTCACAAGGATATACCCTGTCTCTTCCTTGTACTAACAAACAAAGAAGGTCTAGTTGGAGATGTGAAGGTTGGGGGCAGCCTTGGCTGCAGTGACCATGAGATGGTGGAGTTCAGGATCCTACGAGGAGGGAGCAGGGCAATAAGTAGGATTGCGACGCTGGACTTGAGGAGAGCTAACTTTGGCCTCTTGAGGGACCTACTTAGGGGAATCTCATGGGGTAGGGCCCTAGAAGGAAGAGGGGTCCAAGAAAGCTGGTTAATATTCAAGCATCACTTCCTCCAGGCTCAAGATCAGTGCATCCCTCTGAGGAAGAAGTCGAGCAAAGCGGGCAGGAGACCTGCATGGCTGAGCAAGGAACTCCTGGCCAAACTCCAACACAAGAAGGAAGTGTACAGAATGTGGCAAAGGGGACAGGCCGCTTGGGAGGAATACAGTGACGTTGTCAGAGTGTGCAGGGATGCGACAAGGAAGGCTAAGGCCCATTTGGAATTAAATCTGGCAAGGGATGTCAAGGACAACAAGAAGGCCTTCTTCAAATACATCAACAGCAAAAGGAAGACTAGGGAAAATGTGGGCCCGCTGCTGAATGGGGCGGCTGCCCTGGTGACGAAGGATACAGAGAAGGCAGAGTTATTGAATGCTGCCTTTGTTTCAGTCTTCACTGCTAAGGCCAGTCCTCAGGAATTCCAGACCTTGGAGACAAGAGAGGAAGGCTGGAGAAAGGAAGACTCTCCCTTGGTGGAGGAGGATGAGGTCAGAGATCTTTTGTCCAAACTTGACATCCATAAATCCATGGGCCCCGATGGGATGCACCCACGCGTGCTGAGGGAGCTGGCGGATGTTATCGCTAGGCCACTCTCCATCCTCTTGGAAAGGTCCTGGAGATCAGGAGAGGTGCCTGAGGACTGGAAGAAAGCCAATGTCACGCCAGTCTTCCACAAGGGCAAGAAGGAGGAGCCAGGAAACTCCAGGCCTGTCAGCCTCCCCTCCATCCCTGGCAAGGTGATGGAACAGCTCCTCCTGGAGGTCCTCACTAAGCATGCGGAGGACAAGAAGGTGATCAGGAGTAGTCAGCATGGATTCACCAAAGGGAAATCATGCTTGACCAATCTGATAGCCTTCTATGACGGAATGACTGGCTGGGTAGATGAGGGCAGAGCAGTGGATGTTGTCTTTCTGGACTTGAGCAAGGCTTTTGACACTGTCTCCCATCCCATCCTCCTAGGTAAGCTCAGGAAGTGTGGGCTAGATGAGTGGACGGTGAGGTGGCTTGAGAACTGGCTGGATGGCCGAGCTCCGAGGGTTGTGGTGAATGGCGCAGAGTCAAGTTGGAGGCCTGTGGCTAGTGGTGTCCCCCAGGGGTCAGTCCTGGGTCCAGTCTTGTTCAATATATTCATCAATGACCTGGAGGAAGGGACAGAGTGCACCCTCAGCAAGTTTGCTGCTGATACTAAACTGGGGGGAGAGGCTAACACCCCAGAAGACTGTGCTGCCATTCAGAGGGACCTGGACAGGCTGGAGAGGTGGGTGGAGAGGAACCTCCTGAAGTTCAACAAAGGCAAGTGCAAGGTCCTGCACCTAGGCAGGAATAATCCCACGCACCAGTACAGGCTGGGGGTTGACCTGCTGGAAAGTAGCTCTGCCGAGAAGGACCTGGGAGTGCTGGTGGACAACAAGTTAAACATGAGCCAGCAGTGTGCCCTTGTGGCCACTTGTGGCCTTGTGGCCATGCTGGGCTGCATTAGGCAGAGTGTGGGAGGCAGGTTAGAGGGACCTGTCTGGGATGTTGATTGTGAGGTCAATTCCTTACATCAGCTGCAGTGGCCGTTAGCATGTGGGGCAGCAGGGAGGTGTTGTGAGGTCATCAAGAGTATTGGAAAACTCCCAGCCGCCGAGAGGAGAGCTCAGGTGGAAGAGAGAAGCGAAGCACAGGAAGGTGGGAGGAGGACAGTGCAGGGATGATGATGTTGCTTCCTTTGCCCTGTGGCAAGCTCTTTGGGATTGAAGCTGTAACGGTGCTACAAGGATGACGTTCAGATTTGTGCGATACGGTCCCTTGTCAACCGAAATGGATTATGTGTCCTCTGGAGCAGTCACATAGGACCACGGGCCAGCTGGATAGGAGGGATTCCCTAGCACAACCCCATTCAGGGACTCTCATCCAACCCAGCTGAAGGTGCTGTTGCAAGGACACCTGTGGTGGAGGCTACCATCAACAGCCAGACAGCAGCCAACTATCCTGTTCCAGAGGTTTGGATTCCCCACATGAGCCTTACCCTAAGCAGAAGATCCCAGTGAATTAGATTTTTGTTTTAAAACAAACACTCTGTCCATGACTGTCTGTGAAGCAAATACCTCACTGTGATGCATCACCTTCTGGCACTGGACTCAGGCACTTGCGTGTTGCCCCTCTGCTCCTGCTGTGGGCTCTGCATGGAGCTTCAGAGCAGGCATGCTGTCTCCTACAGCCAAGGCCAGAGATTTGGCTTTGAGTCTGCCTGGCAGGCTTTGGCCTGGCAAATGTCTCCTGGGGATCCCAGAGCCGTCATCCTGGCGATGGAACAGGGCCACGTCTTCATTTTGTCCCTCTTTGTCTGTTTCTGGCCCACGTCCGGGTGTGTGTGCGTAGTGCCATTTCTGCAGCTGAGCAGAGGGGTCCTTGTGCGAGTGCTTGGGGAGAGCATGACCTTGGGTGGGGGCTGAGCCAAGGCTTGCATCTCCCTGTGGGGTGGGGCAGGGCAGGGGCTGGTGCAGCCCCAGGGCTGGCTGAGTGGGTGCTCACCCCAGAGCAGAGGGGTCGACGGGGCAGAGCAGGGAGCCCGTGTTGCTCTTCTCCACCCTTACTGTGAGAAGCCCACGGGAGAAGAGCGTTCCCAGAGTGAGATTCCACGGAGGTGGGTAATGCACGTGGGCACTCTAACCACAACCCCCGTCCCCATGAGAAATCCCCTCTTCTACTGGGCTCAGGCTCCAGCCCTGCATGTCCCACAGGGGGAGATGGGCCAGGACTGGGCAGGAAGGGGGATGTCTCGGTGCAGGGGCTGCAAGCAGGGAGGCTCCAACTCCCAGGGCCAGAGGTGGTGTTTGAGCCCCAGCTCCTCCCAGAGCCCCCATGGTCACCCCACCCCTGCCCTGCCACCCTGGGGATGTGCTTGTGATAGCACGGGTGTCCCCTGGCAGAGAGCAGCGCACGTGCGGCCAGAGCCAGGCAGAGCAGGGCTGCGTCCCCAGGAAGGGCCAGGCAGAGCAGGGCAGACCCTGAGCAGGACCAGTGCAGCCCAGCTCTCCTGCAGCGCAGCCAAGGGCTGGACACGGCCCCAAGTCCTGCGCTCCCCGCAGCCATGCAAGTCCCAGAGTCCAGGCTTGTGCAGGGCCCCTGAGCAGCTCCAAGGGGAGAGCCTGGGAGCACTGAGGGGAAGAGCAAGAGCTGGCCCTTGGCCACACTGTGCTGTGGCCCTGAGGTGTAAATGTCAGCCTCTTCCACAGCTCGGTGGGTGCAGAGCTTCAGGACAGAAGAGGCTGGTGCAGGACCAGGTGCCTGCAGAGCAGGTGCTCCAGCAAGGAGGTGTGTGCCCCAGAGCAAGAGCCCCTCTGCGCCCTCGGGTCCCCCTGCCCTGGCTCACGCAGCCCTGCTGGGACTGAGCCCTGAGGCCAGTGGGACAGAGAAAGGAAAGAGAAAAAGGCAAAGTAAAAAAAAGGGGAGCATAACAACTGCAGTGTAAGGAAGGAAAACTAAAGCCAGGAAAAATTCTGCTCTCAGAACCTGCAAGTCTAGACACAGACTCCCAGACTCTTTTGCATATTGCTTTAGATAGATAGGAATATAGATATACATAACAGCCACAGATATAGATGCATTTGGTGACTCTTTCCCCCATTCCAGGACATCTCTCCGAGTAGCTCAGGTGTCAGCTCAATGAGGGAAAGGAAATGAGCCAGGGCGAAAGAGGAGGGTGTTTCTGTGTGTTTGGCCTCAGTTCCACTGCCTGTCAGTGTGTGGCACGGGCAACCCATCAGGAAGAGCCAGCAGGGTGCGGAGAGCCCCCGGATGGAGGAGGGAACGCAGTTTGGGTGCCAGATGCTGCACAGCCGTGGAACCCTTTTCCCTGCTCAAGTCCTGTGTGAGAGGTTGCTTGCCTGTGGGCACCAGAGTGCAGCTGGTTAAAAACCTGGCCTAGGAACAGGCTCAGCTCCCATTGGCGCCCGCTTTAGGAACAGACATGAAATCTTCTCACCGTGGACATGTGCCCCTGTGAACATCCTTGGGGCTGGGCCTGTGCCAAGGCTGAGGGCTGAACCATGACTTTGGGCTGGAGCCTGCATGGTGTTGTGATCCCTTCTCCAGCCCACTGCCCTCTCCCTCCTCTGCCTCCTGCACTGCTCAAGGAAACGTCCTCTCTCATCATTGCCTGCTCCCATCCCCTGCACCCTGCACGCAGATATTCCCCTGCACTGACCCAAACTGGTGGCCCAGGTGAGGCAGCTCCTTCTTGTGTCCCTGCAGCCCAGAAGCGGGAGGGCAGAGGGGTGGGGGTGGATGGGAGGCAGGAGGAGGGGGGGGGTCCCCGCGCTGCCCAGGGCCCTGCTGCCTCACAGCCCCTGCCGGGAAGGAGCCAGCTCTGGGCTGTGCCAGGAGTGCTCGGGGCTCTGTGAGTACCATGGCAGCCAGGAGCAGCCCCCAGGAAGGGGAGAGCCTGTGGAGGTGGAGGAGGGGAAATCCCAGGCCCTGCACCCGAGCAAGCTGCTCTGTGCCATGCACTGGGGCAGCAGGAAGCAGAGCTCCCTCCCAGCCACTCTGGGGAGGTGATCCCCAGGCAATGAGCCCCTCCCTCTGGGGCTGGCTGGGGTGTTCAGGGCCCTGCTCTCACCTCTGGCTCCCGCCTGTGCGACTACAGCCCAGGGCTAAACCTGTCACTGCACTTCTGCGGTGGTCTCTGTGCCTTGGGACCAGGGTGGCCCAGGCAGAGCCCCCGGGAAAGCAGCAAGCAGGGCCACTCCTAGGCTGTGGACGCTGGCCCTCCCTTCCCAGAGGGGCGTTACGGGACCCTACAGAGAGACCCATTTTGGCTGGAAACTGTGTGTGTGGTTTCCAGGATGGAAATGTCTCCGCCAGCAGGAATACTCTCCAGCTGGGCTGGTCACCAGTATCCCACTCCAGGGACCACGGACACTTGCAGGTGCCCAGCCTGTCCCCGAGCCTGCTGCTCCTGAGACGTGCCCCTTCCCCACTGCCGGGTCTTGGTGCTTTGCTCTCCCTGATCAGCCTCAGGGAGACACCCTGGCCCCTGGGAAGGGAAGCACCACATCTGGCTCAAAACCCCAAAGGCTTTCATAAGAACAAATAGCAACGAGCAGTGTAAAAGTAGAGAATTAAAAATAGAGGGAACACAGAGCTCTTTCTGCTACCGCTGTGAGAAGGGAGACTGGTCTCTGGCACTGCAGACGGGCCCTGCAGATGCCCCCAGCAGGGGAGAGGGGTTTTGGAAGGGTCCATCGCCAGGGGGTGCTGCATGCTTTGTGGGTGTTGGTGCTGCACCTGGCTGTGGGCATGACAGGAGGAGCCATGGGGGACCCCAGAGGAGGAGACACCGAGGAACTTGTGGGGGGACCCAGAGGAAGCATCGTGCACCTCGCCAAGGACCCCATGCCCCAGAAGAGCTGTGGGGGACCCCTACGTCCTAGAGGAGGAGGAAGAGGAGGCACCGGTCTGGAGGCAACACTGCTGGAGACATCCAGAGCCCTGTATGGATTGTGGGTGTCTGGGGAGATGCTGGAGGTGCTGGGCATGGGACGCAGCGCCACATGCAGGATTGGGGAGCCCTGTGGCTCAGGGGCAACTGTATGGGGGAGGGGGGGAGCAGGGCTTGAGGAGGCTCTGTGGGGATTCAGACCGGCCATTCTTGGGGTACTAAGGAGCGCCAAAAGGTGCACAGAGGGACCTGGGGCGTACCGAAAGGGGCACAGATGTGCCCTGATGGGACTGCAGGGCGACTCACATGCCTTCAGATGCCCCAGAGGTGGTGGTGAGTGCAGCAGCTTGCTTGCTTTGCCTTTGGGTTTGCCGCAGGGCCCCACAAGCACGCACACTCCCATGCCCTCCGTCCCCTCCTGCTCTCCAGCTGTATCCGCCTGCTCTCCATGGCATCTGTGCTCCTCCTCCCACACTCACCCTGCAGCCCTCACCAGCCCCATCTGCCCCAGCCTTCCAGGTGAGCACAAGACAAAGCTTTTTAATACGGGCATGGGCAAACACAGGAACAGGACTTCCCAGGCAGACTGTGGTGTCTTCATCCTTGTGCAAGCCCAGTGGGACGTGGCCCGGAGGCACCTGCTCTGCTGAATGTGCTCTGCACAGGGGGCGGGCTGGCAATTGGGGGACGCCGAATTATGGGATGCTCAGTCCGCGCCGGCCCCTGGGCCTGGGTGCCACCGCTGCCAGGCTCTCCGCAGACGGGCGCGCAGGGCTTGGAAGGGGAAGCCTGGTGGCGGTGCTTTCCTGGGCGCTCGGAGGACGAAGACTGTGGATATTGCCAGGCAGCGGACTGTGGGGCTGCTGTCCTTGTCCAAGCGCTGAAGGACTGAGATGGGAGGAAAGAGAGCAGCGATCAAGCCCTGTATCAGCAGAGACCCCAGGCCCCTCCTCAAGAGAGGGCCAAGAGAGAGCAGGGCACAAGGGGATCTGTCTGTGCTCAGTGATCCCCCAGATGCCCCCCAGATTCCCTTCAGGAAAGGTATGCAAGAGCCCTCCGGCCTGGCGCAGGCCATGGGTGCCCTCTGCATAGTCAAAAACACCGGCCCTCAAATACGCCGGACATTCCCTCCGTCTCCAGCCCCGGCCTCCTCCCGCCAGCCCCGGCCGACCCCGCGTGCCCTACGCACGGCTGCACATCTCCTCCAGCTCCTCTTCGCGCCAGTCCAGGAGCTGAGCAGCAAGCCCTAGGCACACACAGCCCATCACAAGGTGAGACCCAGCCAGGGGAGAGGGATTTGGGGCTGGGGAGAGAGACGTGGGCAGTGGGGAGACGGACCTGGGCACTGGGAGAGGAACCTAGCGCTGGGGAGAGAGACGTGGGCAGTGGGGAGATGGACCTGGGCACTGGGACAGGAACCTAGCGCTTGGGAGAGGGACTCAGGGGCAGTGGGGAGACGGATCTAGAGAGTGGGAAGAGGGTCCCACATGTTGGGGAGAAGGATCCAAGCATTAAGGAGTGGGTCCTGGGGGGTTGGGGAGGGGGAGCCAGGGGCTGGGGAGAGGGACATGGGCACTTGGGAGAGGGACATGGGCACTTGGGAGAGGGACATGGGGCCTGAGGAGAAGGACCTTGGGGCTGGGGAGAGGGTTGTGGGTGTCCGGAGGGGTCTCACCGATGAAGCGCACAGCCTGCTCGCGCAGAGTGGCCCGGGGGTCCTCCAGGTACCGGCAGCTGCAGCTGACATACTCGCTGGCTATTGGCCCAGCCTTCCGCAGCTGCAGAGACCCCCCAGTACAGGTGTTGGCACTGCCAGGCCTGTCCCCCTCCCTGGGACACCCGCCCCCCTCTCTAGGACAGGCGTTGGCAACTTTGGGCCCATCCCCCCTCCCAGGACAGGCGCGGGCACAACCGGGACAGGGGCTAACACAGCTGGGACACGTGCTGTCACTGCTGGAAAAGGTGTTGGCACAGAAGGGACAGTGGCTGGCACCAGCAGCACTGCCAGGAGAGGTGCTGGCACCTCCAGGACATTCCCAGCGGGTACAGCTGGGAGAGAGGCTGGCTCCACCAGGAAAGATGCTGGCACGGGGGCTGGCTCCACCAGGAGAGGTGCTGGCACCGTTGGGACGGGGGCCAGCACCACCAGGTCAGGCCTGCCACTGCTTGGGCCTCCTCACCAGGCATTCGCCGATGTGCCAGGTCTGCACCGTCTTGGCCAGCTTCCGGAGCTGCTTCCAGCTGAGGAGCTTTGCGGCCTCCATGAGGGCTGTCTGGGCAGCCTGGGGAGGAGTGGGGAGATGGGCGATGGCACCGTGGCCAGGCCGGAGCCACCCCATGGCCACTGCCTGGGGTGCCTACCACGGTGGCCTCATGGCCCGCCACGGTGCCCTGTACCTGTGCCACACCGAGGTGTGGGTCACTCATATGGAAGAAGAGGGGCAGCAGCCCCTGGCGTGCCAGCTGCTTCATCTGCTGCCTCTCGCTGCCTACTGTCCGGCCCAGCAGCTCCCCAAAGAGCCGCATGGCCAGTTCCCGCACCGTGCTGACCTCCTGCGGGGGCAAGCACAGCAACCTCAGCCGCGGTGGGCGGGGGGAGAACCACAAAGGGCCTCCTACCAGCTCCCCACCACCATCCTCACGTTGGGAAAGAGGGGCAGGAGGTCGTGGGCCAGCTGCACAGCCAGGGGGCTGATTTGCCGCGGCTCGGCGTGGTGCAGCACGTTGCGCAGCACGGCCAGGGCCTTGGCGTCCATCTCCCCATCGGCATCCTGCAGCCGCTCCACCACATCTGGGATCACCTTCAGCATCTTCCTTGCCTGCAGGGAGACATGCAGCATTTTCCTCATTCCACTGGTGGCAGAAGTGCTCGGGACACAGGCACCGGCGGCGAGAGCTCACTCACTGTGGAGGGTCTTCCAGAGAGGGTGAGGAGGCCACGGAGTGCCAGCCAGCGCATGACCTGGCGCTCATTGCCCAGCCGCACCTGGCAGAGGCTCAGCGCCACCTCATCGGCCAGCACACACAGATCGGGACACCGCAGCAGCTGCAACGGCAAAGGGCCGGGGTGGCACAGGGACTCATGGCCACCCCCAGGACTAGGACCCCAGTGCGTGATATGGCATCCCTGCTGCCACCTCCCACTTGGCCCAGCCCCAGCCCCAGCCCCAGCAGCAGCGCTGCATCCCCAGCCCCACGCCCTACCCCTTGTCCTCATCCTCATCCTCACCCCCCGGCCCTAGCCCCGGCCCCACGTCCCCAGCCTGGGCCACAGCCCCTCTTCTCCAGCCCCATCTGAATCCCCTCAGCCATGACCCCCACCCCACCCCCCGTCCCTATCCCCACATCCTACCTCGATGAGGAAGGCCATAGAGGGGATCTCCAGGCACTTGTCCTTGTCCCTCAGGGCCAGGCTGAGGTTCAGGAAGATCTTGGCACGCTCCTCCAGAGGGTTCCCCTGCATCTGCCTGGCAATGGACAGGAGAGGCAGCATGGCAGCCAAGACAGATGGGCAAACTGCACCAGGAGCCCGTGGGGCCGCCAGAGTGGGATGAGGGGCCAGGGAGGGCAGGGGGCTCACCTGGCCAGCAAGGCAACCCCTGTCAGGTGGGTCCCGGGCCGACTGATCATCTCCCAGCCGCCCTGCCCTTCCATGGCAGTGACCTGCTCCCCGTAGCCAGTGCAGCACAGCAGGGCCTGCATGGCTTGCACGGCCACCCTGCCCGGGGAAAAGAGCACTGGTTTATCACTCCGTACTCTGGCATGGGCAGCAGGGGACGGGCCTGGGGGACTGGGTACCTGACAGGCCTGGGAGGCATGAGTTTGCCCTCGTGGTTGAAGGCAGGGATGTCCTCTTGCGCCTCGATGAGGGCAAAGGACAGCTGGAAGAGGAGGGCCAGGAAGAGGCGGGGGAAGAGCGCCTTCACCTCCTGTTTGCAAGCGTGCTGCAGGAGGATGATGTTCAGTGCCCGGGTCACCTGCAAAAAAAAGTCAATGACAGCCCTTGCTAGTACCACAGCTACATGCACGACGAGGCCTCCCTCTGGGGCAACTCACAGTCAGCGGGAGGATGCAGGTGAGGTCCTGCGCGGTGGTGCCTGGCTTGCAGAGGGGCCGGTGCTGCAGCATGCAGAGCAGCTCCTGCAGCACCCTCTCAGCTGCCAGCGACTGGGAGACCATCAGCACCCACATGGCCACGGCAACACTGTGAACCCGAGCCAGAAAGGCTTGGCTCAGCATCCCATGATCCCGCTCACCCGTTCCGGGGCTGGCCGACCCGGTGGCTCTACGAGGCCTGGAGGGAGCCCAGCTCCAGCCCTGGGGCTGCTGCACTCAGGCTGGCAACGTGGCAGGCGTACCTGTCACAGGCTGGGGAGCAGCTCAGCAGGCCAGTGACCACTTCACTCGGGTAGCGGCATGCCAGGTGGAGAAGGAAGGGCTTGAGGATGTCCTGGGCTGCGGCCTCAGGTTCTCATAGATATGCACCACAGCCAGCTGCACCTGCAAGGGACACGGGTTGGCAGCAGCTTGCTGCCACAGGGAAACTGCTGCCAGATTCACGCTCTGCTTGAGAGCCCTGGGTTTGAGGACCATTGCCAGCGGGCTGGAGGCTTACGTGCTCTGGCTTGGCGGCGCAGTATCCCATCATATCCTCGAGCATACGGGTTGCCGCTGCGGTGTCATAGGCACTCGTGCTTTTCATGCCCTCGAGGGCCACGAGGACCGCATCTGTCTGCGAGGCCTCCTGCGAGGCCTCCGTGGAGCAGCTGCGGGGTCCGTCCTCCTTCTTGACCCAGGCCTCCATGGGGCGGCTGGGGGGACGGTCCTCATCCCCAGCCCATACCGCCGTGGGGCAGCGAGGGGGTCTCTGCACCATGCTGGGGCCGGGGCCCAGGCGAGACACAAAGACACAGTGGGGAAGGCGAGGTCCTTCACGGGGCCGTGGGGCCACGCCGGGGGGTGGCTGAGGGAGCTCCCTGGGGAGATCCCAGCCGTCTCCTCCCCACGCACTGAGGTGACACCGTGGGGCACCAGGTGACACCGTGGAGACCATGGGGGTCACAATGGGGGGGGTGGCAGGAGTCACAAAGGGCCCCGACATCACCCTTGGCTGGTCTCTGCTGCAGCTCCCGGCAGCAATGTGTCCCCAGGGGCTGGCTGGGGGGTGGGTTGGCGGCGGGGGCGGGCGCTGCTCGTTCGCTAATCACACAAGTGTCCCCTGTGAAGGGCCACCTCTGAGCCGCAGGTTGCCGTGTGGTTCTGAAAAGGGGAGGTTGGTGAGGGGTCCCCAGGTCCCCAGGGGCAGCCAGGGGGCTGGGGCACCTGAGGGCAGCTGGGGCAGGGGCAGCCATGGGGCAAACTGGCGGGGGGAGGAGGCCTAGGTGACCCTGACCCAGGGCAAGCAGGTGCCCCCCGTTGCCGCCCTAAAGCTCCCACTGACACCCCAAATAGCTCCAAACCATTCCCAAACCTTCCTAAAAGCCTCAAATACCCCCAGACTGCTCAAGTGCCCCCCCTCCAAGACCCAGAAAGACACACTGAAACCTGCCACAGAGGCTCCAAAATGCCTTCAGACTTTGCTTCTGAGGGCCAAAATCCGCCCAATAGCCCACACTGCTGCCTAAACACCCCCAAAACTTCCACAGGGCCCCCAGACATGCAAATCCTGCCCCGGGGCTGGTACTGGCAGCAGACAGGAGGGCTCCCCGCCACCTACTTCCCTCCAGGTCTTGCTGCCCTGAGAGGGAGACCACGATTGAGGGTTCCCCCCTTTCCCTAGCACTGGCAATTCCCCTCCATCCCTCCCTCCTCTTTTGCCCTTCTGCCCCTCTGCATGCCCCGTACCTCTCCATGCCTGCCCACCTCTCCGTCTGTCCCTGCCTCCAGCTACCACACTGCTCTTCCCCCATCTGTCTGCCTCTGTCTGCCTCTCCATGCCCCTCTTTCCTCTTTTCTCTCTCTCTGTCCAACTCCCCCCTCCATCTTTTCTCTCTCTCTATTCCTCTGTCCACCTCTACATCCCTCTTCTCTTCTCTTCTGCTCCCCATTCTCTGTGCGGTCCTGCATCCTTCCCTCAGCTCCCCCTCTCCCTCTTTTTCTCTGGGCCTCCATCCTTCTCTTTCTTTCCCCATCCCTCCTCCCAGCTCTCTCTCCCTCTCCCTCTGTCCAGCTCTGGCAGGCCCTGGCACCATGGGGCACACACCCACCTCGGCTGGGATGGAGGAAGAGTCTGGGCAGGGTGAGTGGGGCCTTCAGCACTCACAAGGATATACCCTGTCTCTTCCTTTCTCTTCCTCTTGTAAAGCAGAGGAGCGGAGGTTGAACCTCGAGTATCATTACATGAAGAGCACACAACCAGCCTGCGCCTGTAGCCAAGCAGTACTTGAGATGCCCTACTCCAAGGCACTATTTCCCGTGAGATATTTACCTGGCAATTTAAAACGTTCAGCAGGACTACAAGTACATTTTTGGAAAGAGGGTCTCAAGTGAAAACATTTAAAATAAAGTTTGTTTCTTAGGATAATTCTGAACACAAATGTGAAGAACCACTTATGATTGGTTTGAATGTTATTGTTTTGATAATAGATTTTCCAGTGTTAATGGTTAGCATTGTTTTGGCGATGGTTGGTGTTTTGATGATGGTAAATTGCATCCGATGGTAGGTATAGTCCGAGCACTGAAGGCTTCTCTCAGTAAGCTCTGCATCTGAAAGACCAAAAGGAAGCAATGTCATTCCCTGTCATGATATGCAGCATAAAACTATCTGGCTGAGGGTTTGATTTCTAAGCAGCAAAGGCTTGAACCTCCAAGCACCTTGATCTGCTCGGTGTCTGCAGGGATGAACTGACTCGAGAGGAAGGCTTCCAAAAGCCTTCCCCTCACTGAAAACTGACTGCATTCCGGTCAGTGCACTGCACTGAGGATTACGGTAAAACTAGCTGCTTTGATAGCAGCACATGGTAGACCTTAGCTAAGTGAAATTTGGTGGAAGTTTTGCCTAGAGGCTAAACGTGATGGCACCCTTGTTTTACCAGTGATTTTGCAGTCCAGCTGAAAAGAGGGGGAGACATGAGAAACACCTAGTTAAGAATCATGGGGAAATGGTTGATTATGCTGTAATCCTTGCTAATTTGTAACCCTTCTCTTGATATTTATCTTTGGCCTTCTTCTCCTTCTTGACTTTCTTGTCTTTTTTTCATTTCTGATGACCTGAAAGCTCTTTGTCCCTCTTTCTGTGAGTTTTTCCCCTATTTGGCCAGATTTGTTTTCTTTTGCTGGGAGAGGACGGAGCTGTCCATCCAAGCAAAGTGTTTGTCTTACCGGCTTTGAGCATGAGCTTGAAAACGCTTGTCTGTAGGGACGCTGACTGCAGGACAGTCACTGCTCCAGAAGACTCCTTCCAGCCTGGTTTTGATCCAGGAGCAGGGAGAGTCTTGGACGAGGATGGGATTTGAGCCCATGTGCACAGCGTAGAATAGATTAGCAGTGCATCACGGTAACGTCTTGGCCACCTCTTTGCCAACAACTTTGTTGTTGTCAGTTTGTGCCTTTCAGCTTTGGATAAAACAAATCCAGCTAGGCTGTGTTCTTTGGGACTTGTGGTTTTGTTTTGGAGCATCAGGGCCGACCCTGCAGGGGTGGCTTCTCGACCGCAGGGAGAAGTCTGAACGACGTGCCCTGTGTTCTTGTAGGCAAGCACTGCATCACACAGACCCCACGCGCTCTCGTCTGGTGTGGGGATGGGAATTTCCCCTTTTCCTCCTGGGTTTCCCAGATCAGTTTGTGCGAGTGGAAAAGAGCATTCCCTGGTGAGCAGGGCAGGCGCGGGAAGGCTCCCAGCACATCAAGGGGCTGGTGAAGACACGGCCACGAGATGCTTTTGGGAAAGCATTTGGGATTCATTTGTGACTGCTCATGCTTCCCTTCCTTCTCCTCTTTGGAGGATGACACAGGGCAGAATGGCATGCCTTCACTAAAGCCTGATTTGTTATGCTTTGGCTGTAATAAAGCGTGTGCCTTGTGCTTGGTGCTGATCCCTGTCCTGTTGATCCTCCTCCCCGTTCCCTCCCAGTGTAACACCCCTGAGCATGACCCATCTCTGCACACCCAGAGGTGTGAGCAGGAAGGGCAGTGGCAGCAGCCCCACGAGCGATGACCCCTCTTTTGTCACAGCCTCCCCAGTTGAGGAGACAGGTCCTTCCTTGTGTAATTGCCCAGCTGGAGTCACCCTGACGCTGTCTCCTGGGTGTCACCCTGGAAGGACAGGCACAGTGAGAGAAGCACAGGGTTTCCGCCGCTTTGTCCGTCATAGCTCATGGTGATTGTGAGCAAAGCCCAGGGTGCTGGGCAGCATAGTCCCCCTGGCCCGCTGCCAAGAGGACTCTGTTCCTGGGTGCACTGGAACCACCAACCTTACAGTTAACAGCCGAACACACTCCCTGCAATCCCAGCTTCCCCCAACCCAGCCTGCGGGCCAGCAGGAGGGTGTGAATGCTGCTTTCTGCTGAGGCTCCCAGGGCACCGGGGGACAACAGGGCTGTGCTTGGCAAGGACATGTCATGGGACGAGAGTCTGTCCCAGCCCTTGGCAGGCTCCGAGGGGATGTAGCTCAGTGGAAGAGCGCCTGCTCCGCATGCAGGAGGTCCTGGGCTCAATCCCCAGCATCTCCAGGGGTGCTTTTGTCCTAAATCTCCATCCCCCCGCAGGGGTGAGGGATGGGGAATGGAGGCATCGCCCCTCTCCACAAATGGTGGGCTCACCCTCTCATGGGATGTCCTACGGCATGTGCAGCTCCCCAGGTAGGAAGTGACCAACCGGCTCACTATCTGAAATGACATCCCTGGGCAAGGGAAGAGGGAGTTAACACTGACACTGCTGGGATATGGTTTTATATGTTGCTACTTTTGCAACAACTTGCTTAGCCAGCAACAGGGAAACAGGCAGGAGCTGCTAGGTCACTGAGTGCATCAAAAAGCCCTCTCAGGAGAGATCACAGCCCTGCGGGACAGGAGGGGCGGCATGTATGAAGGCAACAGGACTGGATGCTGGCTGAGAGGTGTTTTTTAGCTGCAGCAGCAGGATAGGCCTGGACAGGCAGGCAGGCAGGTAGGTGCTGTGAAGGCATCAGGTGCACCTGACCACAGGAGGTGGGAGCTCAGCAGGAGGGAGAGGGGAGGCAGGTGGAGGTGGCCCCTGGGACATTGCTGATGAATCACTTGTGTCCCAGCAGCACCTGGCCAGCAGCAGGTGAGCAGGCACTGGGGTCACCACAGGCAGTGGGAGCTGATTCAGCAGCTGGGGAGGTGGGAGCTGGAGCAGGAGAGGGAGAGGCAGGCAAAAGCACAATGGTGGTGTGTTGCTTGTGAGGACGCGTCCATTACGCTCACCCAAGTGGCCAGCAGTGGGCAGGCAGGCATTGTGAGGTCATCGATGGCATCACAGAGGCTGCCCGCCTCTTGGGAGGAGGCGAGAGGGAGGGACAGGTGAAGGTGACAGGTGACATTGGTGGGTTTGATTGTGAGGTTTCCCCTTTCGCAGCAGCTGATTGGTCAGCAGCAGGTGGGCAGGTATGTGAGCGCCTCAGAGACTTCATGAGGTGGACACGAGAGCCTAGAGGGAGGAATGAGGGAGAGGCAGGTAGCCATGACACTGCTGGCATAGTGACTGTGAAATCACCTCTAGGACGGCAACCTGATTGGCCAGCAGCAGGCAGGCAGGCAGGCACTGTGAGGTCATCAAGGGGAGGAGAAAGCCCTCAGGAGAGAGGAGAGCTCCTGAAGAGGGCAGAGGCAGGTGAAAGTGGCATGGGTGGGAGCTTGTTTGTGAGGTCACTTCTGTTGCAGCACTCTGACTGGGCAGCAGGCAGGCTGGTGCTGTGAGGTCCTGAGGCAGATCCGAAAACCTTCCCCATGGAGATGAGAGCTCAGGGGGAGGGGAAAGGGAGAGGCAGGTTAGAGGGACCTGTCTGGGATGTTGATTGTGAGGTCAATTCCTTACATCAGCTGCAGTGGCCGTTAGCATGTGGGGCAGCAGGGAGGTGTTGTGAGGTCATCAAGAGTGTTGGAAAACTCCCAGCAGCAGAGAGGAGAGCTCAGGTGGAAGAGAGAAGCGAAGCACAGGAAGGTGGGAGGAGGACAGTGCAGGGATGATGATGTTGCTTCCTTTGCCCTGTGGCAAGCTCTTTGGGATTGAAGCTGTAACGGTGCTACAAGGATGACGTTCAGATTTGTGCGATACGGTCCCTTGTCAACCGAAATGGATTATGTGTCCTCTGGAGCAGTCACATAGGACCACGGGCCAGCTGGATAGGAAGGATTCCCTGGCACAACCCCATTCAGGGACTCTCATCCAACCCAGCTGAAGGTGCTGTTGCAAGGACACCTGTGGTGGAGGCTACCATCAACAGCCAGACAGCAGCCAACTATCCTGTTCCAGAGGTTTGGATTCCCCACATGAGCCTTACCCTAAGCAGAAGATCCCAGTGAATTAGATTTTTGTTTTAAAACAAACACTCTGTCCATGACTGTCTGTGAAGCAAATACCTCACTGTGATGCATCACCTTCTGGCACTGGACTCAGGCACTTGCGTGTTGCCCCTCTGCTCCTGCTGTGGGCTCTGCATGGAGCTTCAGAGCAGGCATGCTGTCTCCTACAGCCAAGGCCAGAGATTTGGCTTTGAGTCTGCCTGGCAGGCTTTGGCCTGGCAAATGTCTCCTGGGGATCCCAGAGCCGTCATCCTGGCGATGGAACAGGGCCACGTCTTCATTTTGTCCCTCTTTGTCTGTTTCTGGCCCACGTCCGGGTGTGTGTGCGTAGTGCCATTTCTGCAGCTGAGCAGAGGGGTCCTTGTGCGAGTGCTTGGGGAGAGCATGACCTTGGGTGGGGGCTGAGCCAAGGCTTGCATCTCCCTGTGGGGTGGGGCAGGGCAGGGGCTGGTGCAGCCCCAGGGCTGGCTGAGTGGGTGCTCACCCCAGAGCAGAGGGGTCGACGGGGCAGAGCAGGGAGCCCGTGTTGCTCTTCTCCACCCTTACTGTGAGAAGCCCACGGGAGAAGAGCGTTCCCAGAGTGAGATTCCACGGAGGTGGGTAATGCACGTGGGCACTCTAACCACAACCCCCGTCCCCATGAGAAATCCCCTCTTCTACTGGGCTCAGGCTCCAGCCCTGCATGTCCCACAGGGGGAGATGGGCCAGGGCTGGGCAGGAAGGGGGATGTCTCGGTGCAGGGGCTGCAAGCAGGGAGGCTCCAACTCCCAGGGCCAGAGGTGGTGTTTGAGCCCCAGCTCCTCCCAGAGCCCCCATGGTCACCCCACCCCTGCCCTGCCACCCTGGGGATGTGCTTGTGATAGCACGGGTGTCCCCTGGCAGAGAGCAGCGCACGTGCGGCCAGAGCCAGGCAGAGCAGGGCTGCGTCCCCAGGAAGGGCCAGGCAGAGCAGGGCAGACCCTGAGCAGGACCAGTGCAGCCCAGCTCTCCTGCAGCGCAGCCAAGGGCTGGACACGGCCCCAAGTCCTGCGCTCCCCGCAGCCATGCAAGTCCCAGAGCCCAGGCTTGTGCAGGGCCCCTGAGCAGCTCCAAGGGGAGAGCCTGGGAGCACTGAGGGGAAGAGCAAGAGCTGGCCCTTGGCCACACTGTGCTGTGGCCCTGAGGTGTAAATGTCAGCCTCTTCCACAGCTCGGTGGGTGCAGAGCTTCAGGACAGAAGAGGCTGGTGCAGGACCAGGTGCCTGCAGAGCAGGTGCTCCAGCAAGGAGGTGTGTGCCCCAGAGCAAGAGCCCCTCTGCGCCCTCGGGTCCCCCTGCCCTGGCTCACGCAGCCCTGCTGGGACTGAGCCCTGAGGCCAGTGGGACAGAGAAAGGAAAGAGAAAAAGGCAAAGTAAAAAAAAGGGGAGCATAACAACTGCAGTGTAAGGAAGGAAAACTAAAGCCAGGAAAAATTCTGCTCTCAGAACCTGCAAGTCTAGACACAGACTCCCAGACTCTTTTGCATATTGCTTTAGATAGATAGGAATATAGATATACATAACAGCCACAGATATAGATGCATTTGGTGACTCTTTCCCCCATTCCAGGACATCTCTCCGAGTAGCTCAGGTGTCAGCTCAATGAGGGAAAGGAAATGAGCCAGGGCGAAAGAGGAGGGTGTTTCTGTGTGTTTGGCCTCAGTTCCACTGCCTGTCAGTGTGTGGCAAGGGCAACCCATCAGGAAGAGCCAGCAGGGTGCGGAGAGCCCCCGGATGGAGGAGGGAACGCAGTTTGGGTGCCAGATGCTGCACATCCGTGGAACCCTTTTCCCTGCTCAAGTCCTGTGTGAGAGGTTGCTTGCCTGTGGGCACCAGGGTGCAGCTGGTTAAAAACCTGGCCTAGGAACAGGCTCAGCTCCCATTGGCGCCCGCTTTAGGAACAGACATGAAATCTTCTCACCGTGGACATGTGCCCCTGTGAACATCCTTGGGGCTGGGCCTGTGCCAAGGCTGAGGGCTGAACCATGACTTTGGGCTGGAGCCTGCATGGTGTTGTGATCCCTTCTCCAGCCCACTGCCCTCTCCCTCCTCTGCCTCCTGCACTGCTCAAGGAAACGTCCTCTCTCATCATTGCCTGCTCCCATCCCCTGCACCCTGCACGCAGATATTCCCCTGCACTGACCCAAACTGGTGGCCCAGGTGAGGCAGCTCCTTCTTGTGTCCCTGCAGCCCAGAAGCGGGAGGGCAGAGGGGTGGGGGTGGATGGGAGGCAGGAGGAGGGGGGGGGTCCCCGCGCTGCCCAGGGCCCTGCTGCCTCACAGCCCCTGCCGGGAAGGAGCCAGCTCTGGGCTGTGCCAGGAGTGCTCGGGGCTCTGTGAGTACCATGGCAGCCAGGAGCAGCCCCCAGGAAGGGGAGAGCCTGTGGAGGTGGAGGAGGGGAAATCCCAGGCCCTGCACCCGAGCAAGCTGCTCTGTGCCATGCACTGGGGCAGCAGGAAGCAGAGCTCCCTCCCAGCCACTCTGGGGAGGTGATCCCCAGGCAATGAGCCCCTCCCTCTGGGGCTGGCTGGGGTGTTCAGGGCCCTGCTCTCACCTCTGGCTCCCGCCTGTGCGACTACAGCCCAGGGCTAAACCTGTCACTGCACTTCTGCGGTGGTCTCTGTGCCTTGGGACCAGGGTGGCCCAGGCAGAGCCCCCGGGAAAGGAGCAAGCAGGGCCACTCCTAGGCTGTGGACGCTGGCCCTCCCTTCCCAGAGGGGCGTTACGGGACCCTACAGAGAGACCCATTTTGGCTGGAAACTGTGTGTGTGGTTTCCAGGATGGAAATGTCTCCGCCAGCAGGAATACTCTCCAGCTGGGCTGGTCACCAGTATCCCACTCCAGGGACCACGGACACTTGCAGGTGCCCAGCCTGTCCCCGAGCCTGCTGCTCCTGAGACGTGCCCCTTCCCCACTGCCGGGTCTTGGTGCTTTGCTCTCCCTGATCAGCCTCAGGGAGACACCCTGACCCCTGGGAAGGGAAGCACCACATCTGGCTCAAAACCCCAAAGGCTTTCATAAGAACAAATAGCAACGAGCAGTGTAAAAGTAGAGAATTAAAAATAGAGGGAACACAGAGCTCTTTCTGCTACCGCTGTGAGAAGGGAGACTGGTCTCTGGCACTGCAGACGGGCCCTGCAGATGCCCCCAGCAGGGGAGAGGGGTTTTGGAAGGGTCCATCGCCAGGGGGTGCTGCATGCTTTGTGGGTGTTGGTGCTGCACCTGGCTGTGGGCATGACAGGAGGAGCCATGGGGGACCCCAGAGGAGGAGACACCGAGGAACTTGTGGGGGGACCCAGAGGAAGCATCGTGCACCTCGCCAAGGACCCCATGCCCCAGAAGAGCTGTGGGGGACCCCTACGTCCTAGAGGAGGAGGAAGAGGAGGCACCGGTCTGGAGGCAACACTGCTGGAGACATCCAGAGCCCTGTATGGATTGTGGGTGTCTGGGGAGATGCTGGAGGTGCTGGGCATGGGACGCAGCGCCACATGCAGGATTGGGGAGCCCTGTGGCTCAGGGGCAACTGTATGGGGGAGGGGGGGAGCAGGGCTTGAGGAGGCTCTGTGGGGATTCAGACCGGCCATTCTCGGGGTACTAAGGAGCGCCAAAAGGTGCACAGAGGGACCTGGGGCATACCGAAAGGGGCACAGATGTGCCCTGATGGGACTGCAGGGCGACTCACATGCCTTCAGATGCCCCAGAGGTGGTGGTGAGTGCAGCAGCTTGCTTGCTTTGCCTTTGGGTTTGCCGCAGGGCCCCACAAGCACGCACACTCCCATGCCCTCCGTCCCCTCCTGCTCTCCAGCTGTATCCGCCTGCTCTCCATGGCATCTGTGCTCCTCCTCCCACACTCACCCTGCAGCCCTCACCAGCCCCATCTGCCCCAGCCTTCCAGGTGAGCACAAGACAAAGCTTTTTAATACGGGCATGGGCAAACACAGGAACAGGACTTCCCAGGCAGACTGTGGTGTCTTCATCCTTGTGCAAGCCCAGTGGGACGTGGCCCGGAGGCACCTGCTCTGCTGAATGTGCTCTGCACAGGGGGCGGGCTGGCAATTGGGGGACGCCGAATTATGGGATGCTCAGTCCACGCCGGCCCCTGGGCCTGGGTGCCACCGCTGCCAGGCTCTCCGCAGACGGGCGCGCAGGGCTTGGAAGGGGAAGCCTGGTGGCGGTGCTTTCCTGGGCGCTCGGAGGACGAAGACTGTGGATATTGCCAGGCAGCGGACTGTGGGGCTGCTGTCCTTGTCCAAGCGCTGAAGGACTGAGATGGGAGGAAAGAGAGCAGCGATCAAGCCCTGTATCAGCAGAGACCCCAGGCCCCTCCTCAAGAGAGGGCCAAGAGAGAGCAGGGCACAAGGGGATCTGTCTGTGCTCAGTGATCCCCCAGATGCCCCCCAGATTCCCTTCAGGAAAGGTATGCAAGAGCCCTCCGGCCTGGCGCAGGCCATGGGTGCCCTCTGCATAGTCAAAAACACCGGCCCTCAAATACGCCGGACATTCCCTCCGTCTCCAGCCCCGGCCTCCTCCCGCCAGCCCCGGCCGACCCCGCGTGCCCTACGCACGGCTGCACATCTCCTCCAGCTCCTCTTCGCGCCAGTCCAGGAGCTGAGCAGCAAGCCCTAGGCACACACAGCCCATCACAAGGTGAGACCCAGCCAGGGGAGAGGGATTTGGGGCTGGGGAGAGAGACGTGGGCAGTGGGGAGACGGACCTGGGCACTGGGAGAGGAACCTAGCGCTGGGGAGAGAGACGTGGGCAGTGGGGAGACGGACCTGGGCACTGGGACAGGAACCTAGCGCTTGGGAGAGGGACTCAGGGGCAGTGGGGAGACGGATCTAGAGAGTGGGAAGAGGGTCCCACATGTTGGGGAGAAGGATCCAAGCATTAAGGAGTGGGTCCTGGGGGGTTGGGGAGGGGGAGCCAGGGGCTGGGGAGAGGGAGCCAGGGGCTGGGGAGAGGGACATGGGCACTTGGGAGAGGGACATGGGGCCTGAGGAGAAGGACCTTGGGGCTGGGGAGAGGGTTGTGGGTGTCCGGAGGGGTCTCACCGATGAAGCGCACAGCCTGCTCGCGCAGAGTGGCCCGGGGGTCCTCCAGGTACCGGCAGCTGCAGCTGACATACTCGCTGGCTATTGGCCCAGCCTTCCGCAGCTGCAGAGACCCCCCAGTACAGGTGTTGGCACTGCCAGGCCTGTCCCCCTCCCTGGGACACCCGCCCCCCTCTCTAGGACAGGCGTTGGCAACTTTGGGCCCATCCCCCCTCCCAGGACAGGCGCGGGCACAACCGGGACAGGGGCTAACACAGCTGGGACACGTGCTGTCACTGCTGGAAAAGGTGTTGGCACAGAAGGGACAGTGGCTGGCACCAGCAGCACTGCCAGGAGAGGTGCTGGCACCTCCAGGACATTCCCAGCGGGTACAGCTGGGAGAGAGGCTGGCTCCACCAGGAAAGATGCTGGCACGGGGGCTGGCTCCACCAGGAGAGGTGCTGGCACCGTTGGGACGGGGGCCAGCACCACCAGGTCAGGCCTGCCACTGCTTGGGCCTCCTCACCAGGCATTCGCCGATGTGCCAGGTCTGCACCGTCTTGGCCAGCTTCCGGAGCTGCTTCCAGCTGAGGAGCTTTGCGGCCTCCACGAGGGCTGTCTGGGCAGCCTGGGGAGGAGTGGGGAGATGGGCGATGGCACCGTGGCCAGGCCGGAGCCACCCCATGGCCACTGCCTGGGGTGCCTACCACGGTGGCCTCATGGCCCGCCACGGTGCCCTGTACCTGTGCCACACCGAGGTGTGGGTCACTCATATGGAAGAAGAGGGGCAGCAGCCCCTGGCGTGCCAGCTGCTTCATCTGCTGCCTCTCGCTGCCTACTGTCCGGCCCAGCAGCTCCCCAAAGAGCCGCATGGCCAGTTCCCGCACCGTGCTGACCTCCTGCGGGGGCAAGCACAGCAACCTCAGCCGCGGTGGGCGGGGGGAGAACCACAAAGGGCCTCCTACCAGCTCCCCACCACCATCCTCACGTTGGGAAAGAGGGGCAGGAGGTCGTGGGCCAGCTGCACAGCCAGGGGGCTGATTTGCCGCGGCTCGGCGTGGTGCAGCACGTTGCGCAGCACGGCCAGGGCCTTGGCGTCCATCTCCCCATCGGCATCCTGCAGCCGCTCCACCACATCTGGGATCACCTTCAGCATCTTCCTTGCCTGCAGGGAGACATGCAGCATTTTCCTCATTCCACTGGTGGCAGAAGTGCTCGGGACACAGGCACCGGCGGCGAGAGCTCACTCACTGTGGAGGGTCTTCCAGAGAGGGTGAGGAGGCCACGGAGTGCCAGCCAGCGCATGACCTGGCGCTCATTGCCCAGCCGCACCTGGCAGAGGCTCAGCGCCACCTCATCGGCCAGCACACACAGATCGGGACACCGCAGCAGCTGCAACGGCAAAGGGCCGGGGTGGCACAGGGACTCATGGCCACCCCCAGGACTAGGACCCCAGTGCGTGATATGGCATCCCTGCTGCCACCTCCCACTTGGCCCAGCCCCAGCCCCAGCCCCAGCAGCAGCGCTGCATCCCCAGCCCCACGCCCTACCCCTTGTCCTCATCCTCATCCTCACCCCCCGGCCCTAGCCCCGGCCCCACGTCCCCAGCCTGGGCCACAGCCCCTCTTCTCCAGCCCCATCTGAATCCCCTCAGCCATGACCCCCACCCCACCCCCCGTCCCTATCCCCACATCCTACCTCGATGAGGAAGGCCATAGAGGGGATCTCCAGGCACTTGTCCTTGTCCCTCAGGGCCAGGCTGAGGTTCAGGAAGATCTTGGCACGCTCCTCCAGAGGGTTCCCCTGCATCTGCCTGGCAATGGACAGGAGAGGCAGCATGGCAGCCAAGACAGATGGGCAAACTGCACCAGGAGCCCGTGGGGCCGCCAGAGTGGGATGAGGGGCCAGGGAGGGCAGGGGGCTCACCTGGCCAGCAAGGCAACCCCTGTCAGGTGGGTCCCGGGCCGACTGATCATCTCCCAGCCGCCCTGCCCTTCCATGGCAGTGACCTGCTCCCCGTAGCCAGTGCAGCACAGCAGGGCCTGCATGGCTTGCACGGCCACCCTGCCCGGGGAAAAGAGCACTGGTTTATCACTCCGTACTCTGGCATGGGCAGCAGGGGACGGGCCTGGGGGACTGGGTACCTGACAGGCCTGGGAGGCATGAGTTTGCCCTCGTGGTTGAAGGCAGGGATGTCCTCTTGCGCCTCGATGAGGGCAAAGGACAGCTGGAAGAGGAGGGCCAGGAAGAGGCGGGGGAAGAGCGCCTTCACCTCCTGTTTGCAAGCGTGCTGCAGGAGGATGATGTTCAGTGCTCGGGTCACCTGCAAAAAAAAGTCAATGACAGCCCTTGCTAGTACCACAGCTACATGCACGACGAGGCCTCCCTCTGGGGCAACTCACAGTCAGCGGGAGGATGCAGGTGAGGTCCTGCGCGGTGGTGCCTGGCTTGCAGAGGGGCCGGTGCTGCAGCATGCAGAGCAGCTCCTGCAGCACCCTCTCAGCTGCCAGCGACTGGGAGACCATCAGCACCCACATGGCCACGGCAACACTGTGAACCCGAGCCAGAAAGGCTTGGCTCAGCATCCCACGATCCCGCTCACCCGTTCCGGGGCTGGCCGACCCGGTGGCTCTACGAGGCCTGGAGGGAGCCCAGCTCCAGCCCTGGGGCTGCTGCACTCAGGCTGGCAACGTGGCAGGCGTACCTGTCACAGGCTGGGGAGCAGCTCAGCAGGCCAGTGACCACTTCACTCGGGTAGCGGCATGCCAGGTGGAGAAGGAAGGGCTTGAGGATGTCCTGGGCTGCGGCCTCACGGATGCACGGCAGGTTCTCATAGATATGCACCACAGCCAGCTGCACCTGCAAGGGACACGGGTTGGCAGCAGCTTGCTGCCACAGGGAAACTGCTGCCAGATTCACGCTCTGCTTGAGAGCCCTGGGTTTGAGGACCATTGCCAGCGGGCTGGAGGCTTACGTGCTCTGGCTTGGCGGCGCAGTATCCCATCATATCCTCGAGCATACGGGTTGCCGCTGCGGTGTCATAGGCACTCGTGCTTTTCATGCCCTCGAGGGCCACGAGGACCGCATCTGTCTGCGAGGCCTCCTGCGAGGCCTCCGTGGAGCAGCTGCGGGGTCCGTCCTCCTTCTTGACCCAGGCCTCCATGGGGCGGCTGGGGGGACGGTCCTCATCCCCAGCCCATACCGCCGTGGGGCAGCGAGGGGTGCATCTCTGCACCATGCTGGGGCCGGGGCCCAGGCGAGACACAAAGACACAGTGGGGAAGGCGAGGTCCTTCACGGGGCCGTGGGGCCACGCCGGGGGGTGGCTGAGGGAGCTCCCTGGGGAGATCCCAGCCGTCTCCTCCCCACGCACTGAGGTGACACCGTGGGGCACCAGGTGACACCGTGGAGACCATGGGGGTCACAATGGGGGGGGTGGCAGGAGTCACAAAGGGCCCCGACATCACCCTTGGCTGGTCTCTGCTGCAGCTCCCGGCAGCAATGTGTCCCCAGGGGCTGGCTGGGGGGTGGGTTGGCGGCGGGGGCGGGCGCTGCTCGTTCGCTAATCACACAAGTGTCCCCTGTGAAGGGCCACCTCTGAGCCGCAGGTTGCCGTGTGGTTCTGAAAAGGGGAGGTTGGTGAGGGGTCCCCAGGTCCCCAGGGGCAGCCAGGGGGCTGGGGCACCTGAGGGCAGCTGGGGCAGGGGCAGCCATGGGGCAAACTGGCGGGGGGAGGAGGCCTAGGTGACCCTGACCCAGGGCAAGCAGGTGCCCCCCGTTGCTGCCCTAAAGCTCCCACTGACACCCCAAATAGCTCCAAACCATTCCCAAACCTTCCTAAAAGCCTCAAATACCCCCAGACTGCTCAAGTGCCCCCCCCCCAAGACCCAGAAAGACACACTGAAACCTGCCACAGAGGCTCCAAAATGCCTTCAGACTTTGCTTCCGAGGGCCAAAATCCGCCCAATAGCCCACACTGCTGCCTAAACACCCCCAAAACTTCCACAGGGCCCCCAGACATGCAAATCCTGCCCCGGGGCTGGTACTGGCAGCAGACAGGAGGGCTCCCCGCCACCTACTTCCCTCCAGGTCTTGCTGCCCTGAGAGGGAGACCACGATTGAGGGTTCCCCCCTTTCCCTAGCACTGGCAATTCCCCTCCATCCCTCCCTCCTCTTTTGCCCTTCTGCCCCTCTGCATGCCCCGTACCTCTCCATGCCTGCCCACCTCTCCGTCTGTCCCTGCCTCCAGCTACCACACTGCTCTTCCCCCATCTGTCTGCCTCTGTCTGCCTCTCCATGCCCCTCTTTCCTCTTTTCTCTCTCTCTGTCCAACTCCCCCCTCCATCTTTTCTCTCTCTCTATTCCTCTGTCCACCTCTACATCCCTCTTCTCTTCTCTTCTGCTCCCCATTCTCTGTGCGGTCCTGCATCCTTCCCTCAGCTCCCCCTCTCCCTCTTTTTCTCTGGGCCTCCATCCTTCTCTTTCTTTCCCCATCCCTCCTCCCAGCTCTCTCTCCCTCTCCCTCTGTCCAGCTCTGGCAGGCCCTGGCACCATGGGGCACACACCCACCTCGGCTGGGATGGAGGAAGAGTCTGGGCAGGGTGAGTGGGGCCTTCAGCACTCACAAGGATATACCCTGTCTCTTCCTTTCTCTTCCTCTTGTAAAGCAGAGGAGCGGAGGTTGAACCTCGAGTATCATTACATGAAGAGCACACAACCAGCCTGCGCCTGTAGCCAAGCAGTACTTGAGATGCCCTACTCCAAGGCACTATTTCCCGTGAGATATTTACCTGGCAATTTAAAACGTTCAGCAGGACTACAAGTACATTTTTGGAAAGAGGGTCTCAAGTGAAAACATTTAAAATAAAGTTTGTTTCTTAGGATAATTCTGAACACAAATGTGAAGAACCACTTATGGTTGGTTTGAATGTTATTGTTTTGATAATAGATTTTCCAGTGTTAATGGTTAGCATTGTTTTGGCGATGGTTGGTGTTTTGATGATGGTAAATTGCATCCGATGGTAGGTATAGTCCGAGCACTGAAGGCTTCTCTCAGTAAGCTCTGCATCTGAAAGACCAAAAGGAAGCAATGTCATTCCCTGTCATGATATGCAGCATAAAACTATCTGGCTGAGGGTTTGATTTCTAAGCAGCAAAGGCTTGAACCTCCAAGCACCTTGATCTGCTCGGTGTCTGCAGGGATGAACTGACTCGAGAGGAAGGCTTCCAAAAGCCTTCCCCTCACTGAAAACTGACTGCATTCCGGTCAGTGCACTGCACTGAGGATTACGGTAAAACTAGCTGCTTTGATAGCAGCACATGGTAGACCTTAGCTAAGTGAAATTTGGTGGAAGTTTTGCCTAGAGGCTAAACGTGATGGCACCCTTGTTTTACCAGTGATTTTGCAGTCCAGCTGAAAAGAGGGGGAGACATGAGAAACACCTAGTTAAGAATCATGGGGAAATGGTTGATTATGCTGTAATCCTTGCTAATTTGTAACCCTTCTCTTGATATTTATCTTTGGCCTTCTTCTCCTTCTTGACTTTCTTGTCTTTTTTTCATTTCTGATGACCTGAAAGCTCTTTGTCCCTCTTTCTGTGAGTTTTTCCCCTATTTGGCCAGATTTGTTTTCTTTTGCTGGGAGAGGACGGAGCTGTCCATCCAAGCAAAGTGTTTGTCTTACCGGCTTTGAGCATGAGCTTGAAAACACTTGTCTGTAGGGACGCTGACTGCAGGACAGTCACTGCTCCAGAAGACTCCTTCCAGCCTGGTTTTGATCCAGGAGCAGGGAGAGTCTTGGACGAGGATGGGATTTGAGCCCATGTGCACAGCGTAGAATAGATTAGCAGTGCATCACGGTAACGTCTTGGCCACCTCTTTGCCAACAACTTTGTTGTTGTCAGTTTGTGCCTTTCAGCTTTGGATAAAACAAATCCAGCTAGGCTGTGTTCTTTGGGACTTGTGGTTTTGTTTTGGAGCATCAGGGCCGACCCTGCAGGGGTGGCTTCTCGACCGCAGGGAGAAGTCTGAACGACGTGTCCTGTGTTCTTGTAGGCAAGCACTGCATCACACAGACCCCACGCGCTCTCGTCTGGTGTGGGGATGGGAATTTCCCCTTTTCCTCCTGGGTTTCCCAGATCAGTTTGTGCGAGTGGAAAAGAGCATTCCCTGGTGAGCAGGGCAGGCGCGGGAAGGCTCCCAGCACATCAAGGGGCTGGTGAAGACACGGCCACGAGATGCTTTTGGGAAAGCATTTGGGATTCATTTGTGACTGCTCATGCTTCCCTTCCTTCTCCTCTTTGGAGGATGACACAGGGCAGAATGGCATGCCTTCACTAAAGCCTGATTTGTTATGCTTTGGCTGTAATAAAGCGTGTGCCTTGTGCTTGGTGCTGATCCCTGTCCTGTTGATCCTCCTCCCCGTTCCCTCCCAGTGTAACACCCCTGAGCATGACCCATCTCTGCACACCCAGAGGTGTGAGCAGGAAGGGCAGTGGCAGCAGCCCCACGAGCGATGACCCCTCTTTTGTCACAGCCTCCCCAGTTGAGGAGACAGGTCCTTCCTTGTGTAATTGCCCAGCTGGAGTCACCCTGACGCTGTCTCCTGGGTGTCACCCTGGAAGGACAGGCACAGTGAGAGAAGCACAGGGTTTCCGCCGCTTTGTCCGTCATAGCTCATGGTGATTGTGAGCAAAGCCCAGGGTGCTGGGCAGCATAGTCCCCCTGGCCCGCTGCCAAGAGGACTCTGTTCCTGGGTGCACTGGAACCACCAACCTTACAGTTAACAGCCGAACACACTCCCTGCAATCCCAGCTTCCCCCAACCCAGCCTGCGGGCCAGCAGGAGGGTGTGAATGCTGCTTTCTGCTGAGGCTCCCAGGGCACCGGGGGACAACAGGGCTGTGCTTGGCAAGGACATGTCATGGGACGAGAGTCTGTCCCAGCCCTTGGCAGGCTCCGAGGGGATGTAGCTCAGTGGAAGAGCGCCTGCTCCGCATGCAGGAGGTCCTGGGCTCAATCCCCAGCATCTCCAGGGGTGCTTTTGTCCTAAATCTCCATCCCCCCGCAGGGGTGAGGGATGGGGAATGGAGGCATCGCCCCTCTCCACAAATGGTGGGCTCACCCTCTCATGGGATGTCCTACGGCATGTGCAGCTCCCCAGGTAGGAAGTGACCAACCGGCTCACTATCTGAAATGACATCCCTGGGCAAGGGAAGAGGGAGTTAACACTGACACTGCTGGGATATGGTTTTATATGTTGCTACTTTTGCAACAACTTGCTTAGCCAGCAACAGGGAAACAGGCAGGAGCTGCTAGGTCACTGAGTGCATCAAAAAGCCCTCTCAGGAGAGATCACAGCCCTGCGGGACAGGAGGGGCGGCATGTATGAAGGCAACAGGACTGGATGCTGGCTGAGAGGTGTTTTTTAGCTGCAGCAGCAGGATAGGCCTGGACAGGCAGGCAGGCAGGTAGGTGCTGTGAAGGCATCAGGTGCACCTGACCACAGGAGGTGGGAGCTCAGCAGGAGGGAGAGGGGAGGCAGGTGGAGGTGGCCCCTGGGACATTGCTGATGAATCACTTGTGTCCCAGCAGCACCTGGCCAGCAGCAGGTGAGCAGGCACTGGGGTCACCACAGGCAGTGGGAGCTGATTCAGCAGCTGGGGAGGTGGGAGCTGGAGCAGGAGAGGGAGAGGCAGGCAAAAGCACAATGGTGGTGTGTTGCTTGTGAGGACGCGTCCATTACGCTCACCCAAGTGGCCAGCAGTGGGCAGGCAGGCATTGTGAGGTCATCGATGGCATCACAGAGGCTGCCCGCCTCTTGGGAGGAGGCGAGAGGGAGGGACAGGTGAAGGTGACAGGTGACATTGGTGGGTTTGATTGTGAGGTTTCCCCTTTCGCAGCAGCTGATTGGTCAGCAGCAGGTGGGCAGGTATGTGAGTGCCTCAGAGACTTCATGAGGTGGACACGAGAGCCTAGAGGGAGGAATGAGGGAGAGGCAGGTAGCCATGACACTGCTGGCATAGTGACTGTGAAATCACCTCTAGGATGGCAACCTGATTGGCCAGCAGCAGGCAGGCAGGCAGGCACTGTGAGGTCATCAAGGGGAGGAGAAAGCCCTCAGGAGAGAGGAGAGCTCCTGAAGAGGGCAGAGGCAGGTGAAAGTGGCATGGGTGGGAGCTTGTTTGTGAGGTCACTTCTGTTGCAGCACTCTGACTGGGCAGCAGGCAGGCTGGTGCTGTGAGGTCCTGAGGCAGATCCGAAAACCTTCCCCATGGAGATGAGAGCTCAGGGGGAGGGGAAAGGGAGAGGCAGGTTAGAGGGACCTGTCTGGGATGTTGATTGTGAGGTCAATTCCTTACATCAGCTGCAGTGGCCGTTAGCATGTGGGGCAGCAGGGAGGTGTTGTGAGGTCATCAAGAGTGTTGGAAAACTCCCAGCAGCAGAGAGGAGAGCTCAGGTGGAAGAGAGAAGCGAAGCACAGGAAGGTGGGAGGAGGACAGTGCAGGGATGATGATGTTGCTTCCTTTGCCCTGTGGCAAGCTCTTTGGGATTGAAGCTGTAACGGTGCTACAAGGATGACGTTCAGATTTGTGCGATACGGTCCCTTGTCAACCGAAATGGATTATGTGTCCTCTGGAGCAGTCACATAGGACCACGGGCCAGCTGGATAGGAAGGATTCCCTGGCACAACCCCATTCAGGGACTCTCATCCAACCCAGCTGAAGGTGCTGTTGCAAGGACACCTGTGGTGGAGGCTACCATCAACAGCCAGACAGCAGCCAACTATCCTGTTCCAGAGGTTTGGATTCCCCACATGAGCCTTACCCTAAGCAGAAGATCCCAGTGAATTAGATTTTTGTTTTAAAACAAACACTCTGTCCATGACTGTCTGTGAAGCAAATACCTCACTGTGATGCATCACCTTCTGGCACTGGACTCAGGCACTTGCGTGTTGCCCCTCTGCTCCTGCTGTGGGCTCTGCATGGAGCTTCAGAGCAGGCATGCTGTCTCCTACAGCCAAGGCCAGAGATTTGGCTTTGAGTCTGCCTGGCAGGCTTTGGCCTGGCAAATGTCTCCTGGGGATCCCAGAGCCGTCATCCTGGCGATGGAACAGGGCCACGTCTTCATTTTGTCCCTCTTTGTCTGTTTCTGGCCCACGTCCGGGTGTGTGTGCGTAGTGCCATTTCTGCAGCTGAGCAGAGGGGTCCTTGTGCGAGTGCTTGGGGAGAGCATGACCTTGGGTGGGGGCTGAGCCAAGGCTTGCATCTCCCTGTGGGGTGGGGCAGGGCAGGGGCTGGTGCAGCCCCAGGGCTGGCTGAGTGGGTGCTCACCCCAGAGCAGAGGGGTCGACGGGGCAGAGCAGGGAGCCTGTGTTGCTCTTCTCCACCCTTACTGTGAGAAGCCCACGGGAGAAGAGCGTTCCCAGAGTGAGATTCCACGGAGGTGGGTAATGCACGTGGGCACTCTAACCACAACCCCCGTCCCCATGAGAAATCCCCTCTTCTACTGGGCTCAGGCTCCAGCCCTGCATGTCCCACAGGGGGAGATGGGCCAGGGCTGGGCAGGAAGGGGGATGTCTCGGTGCAGGGGCTGCAAGCAGGGAGGCTCCAACTCCCAGGGCCAGAGGTGGTGTTTGAGCCCCAGCTCCTCCCAGAGCCCCCATGGTCACCCCACCCCTGCCCTGCCACCCTGGGGATGTGCTTGTGATAGCACGGGTGTCCCCTGGCAGAGAGCAGCGCACGTGCGGCCAGAGCCAGGCAGAGCAGGGCTGCGTCCCCAGGAAGGGCCAGGCAGAGCAGGGCAGACCCTGAGCAGGACCAGTGCAGCCCAGCTCTCCTGCAGCGCAGCCAAGGGCTGGACACGGCCCCAAGTCCTGCGCTCCCCGCAGCCATGCAAGTCCCAGAGCCCAGGCTTGTGCAGGGCCCCTGAGCAGCTCCAAGGGGAGAGCCTGGGAGCACTGAGGGGAAGAGCAAGAGCTGGCCCTTGGCCACACTGTGCTGTGGCCCTGAGGTGTAAATGTCAGCCTCTTCCACAGCTCGGTGGGTGCAGAGCTTCAGGACAGAAGAGGCTGGTGCAGGACCAGGTGCCTGCAGAGCAGGTGCTCCAGCAAGGAGGTGTGTGCCCCAGAGCAAGAGCCCCTCTGCGCCCTCGGGTCCCCCTGCCCTGGCTCACGCAGCCCTGCTGGGACTGAGCCCTGAGGCCAGTGGGACAGAGAAAGGAAAGAGAAAAAGGCAAAGTAAAAAAAAGGGGAGCATAACAACTGCAGTGTAAGGAAGGAAAACTAAAGCCAGGAAAAATTCTGCTCTCAGAACCTGCAAGTCTAGACACAGACTCCCAGACTCTTTTGCATATTGCTTTAGATAGATAGGAATATAGATATACATAACAGCCACAGATATAGATGCATTTGGTGACTCTTTCCCCCATTCCAGGACATCTCTCCGAGTAGCTCAGGTGTCAGCTCAATGAGGGAAAGGAAATGAGCCAGGGCGAAAGAGGAGGGTGTTTCTGTGTGTTTGGCCTCAGTTCCACTGCCTGTCAGTGTGTGGCAAGGGCAACCCATCAGGAAGAGCCAGCAGGGTGCGGAGAGCCCCCGGATGGAGGAGGGAACGCAGTTTGGGTGCCAGATGCTGCACAGCCGTGGAACCCTTTTCCCTGCTCAAGTCCTGTGTGAGAGGTTGCTTGCCTGTGGGCACCAGGGTGCAGCTGGTTAAAAACCTGGCCTAGGAACAGGCTCAGCTCCCATTGGCGCCCGCTTTAGGAACAGACATGAAATCTTCTCACCGTGGACATGTGCCCCTGTGAACATCCTTGGGGCTGGGCCTGTGCCAAGGCTGAGGGCTGAACCATGACTTTGGGCTGGAGCCTGCATGGTGTTGTGATCCCTTCTCCAGCCCACTGCCCTCTCCCTCCTCTGCCTCCTGCACTGCTCAAGGAAACGTCCTCTCTCATCATTGCCTGCTCCCATCCCCTGCACCCTGCACGCAGATATTCCCCTGCACTGACCCAAACTGGTGGCCCAGGTGAGGCAGCTCCTTCTTGTGTCCCTGCAGCCCAGAAGCGGGAGGGCAGAGGGGTGGGGGTGGATGGGAGGCAGGAGGAGGGGGGGGGTCCCCGCGCTGCCCAGGGCCCTGCTGCCTCACAGCCCCTGCCGGGAAGGAGCCAGCTCTGGGCTGTGCCAGGAGTGCTCGGGGCTCTGTGAGTACCATGGCAGCCAGGAGCAGCCCCCAGGAAGGGGAGAGCCTGTGGAGGTGGAGGAGGGGAAATCCCAGGCCCTGCACCCGAGCAAGCTGCTCTGTGCCATGCACTGGGGCAGCAGGAAGCAGAGCTCCCTCCCAGCCACTCTGGGGAGGTGATCCCCAGGCAATGAGCCCCTCCCTCTGGGGCTGGCTGGGGTGTTCAGGGCCCTGCTCTCACCTCTGGCTCCCGCCTGTGCGACTACAGCCCAGGGCTAAACCTGTCACTGCACTTCTGCGGTGGTCTCTGTGCCTTGGGACCAGGGTGGCCCAGGCAGAGCCCCCGGGAAAGGAGCAAGCAGGGCCACTCCTAGGCTGTGGACGCTGGCCCTCCCTTCCCAGAGGGGCGTTACGGGACCCTACAGAGAGACCCATTTTGGCTGGAAACTGTGTGTGTGGTTTCCAGGATGGAAATGTCTCCGCCAGCAGGAATACTCTCCAGCTGGGCTGGTCACCAGTATCCCACTCCAGGGACCACGGACACTTGCAGGTGCCCAGCCTGTCCCCGAGCCTGCTGCTCCTGAGACGTGCCCCTTCCCCACTGCCGGGTCTTGGTGCTTTGCTCTCCCTGATCAGCCTCAGGGAGACACCCTGGCCCCTGGGAAGGGAAGCACCACATCTGGCTCAAAACCCCAAAGGCTTTCATAAGAACAAATAGCAACGAGCAGTGTAAAAGTAGAGAATTAAAAATAGAGGGAACACAGAGCTCTTTCTGCTACCGCTGTGAGAAGGGAGACTGGTCTCTGGCACTGCAGACGGGCCCTGCAGATGCCCCCAGCAGGGGAGAGGGGTTTTGGAAGGGTCCATCGCCAGGGGGTGCTGCATGCTTTGTGGGTGTTGGTGCTGCACCTGGCTGTGGGCATGACAGGAGGAGCCATGGGGGACCCCAGAGGAGGAGACACCGAGGAACTTGTGGGGGGACCCAGAGGAAGCATCGTGCACCTCGCCAAGGACCCCATGCCCCAGAAGAGCTGTGGGGGACCCCTACGTCCTAGAGGAGGAGGAAGAGGAGGCACCGGTCTGGAGGCAACACTGCTGGAGACATCCAGAGCCCTGTATGGATTGTGGGTGTCTGGGGAGATGCTGGAGGTGCTGGGCATGGGACGCAGCGCCACATGCAGGATTGGGGAGCCCTGTGGCTCAGGGGCAACTGTATGGGGGAGGGGGGGAGCAGGGCTTGAGGAGGCTCTGTGGGGATTCAGACCGGCCATTCTCGGGGTACTAAGGAGCGCCAAAAGGTGCACAGAGGGACCTGGGGCATACCGAAAGGGGCACAGATGTGCCCTGATGGGACTGCAGGGCGACTCACATGCCTTCAGATGCCCCAGAGGTGGTGGTGAGTGCAGCAGCTTGCTTGCTTTGCCTTTGGGTTTGCCGCAGGGCCCCACAAGCACGCACACTCCCATGCCCTCCGTCCCCTCCTGCTCTCCAGCTGTATCCGCCTGCTCTCCATGGCATCTGTGCTCCTCCTCCCACACTCACCCTGCAGCCCTCACCAGCCCCATCTGCCCCAGCCTTCCAGGTGAGCACAAGACAAAGCTTTTTAATACGGGCATGGGCAAACACAGGAACAGGACTTCCCAGGCAGACTGTGGTGTCTTCATCCTTGTGCAAGCCCAGTGGGACGTGGCCCGGAGGCACCTGCTCTGCTGAATGTGCTCTGCACAGGGGGCGGGCTGGCAATTGGGGGACGCCGAATTATGGGATGCTCAGTCCACGCCGGCCCCTGGGCCTGGGTGCCACCGCTGCCAGGCTCTCCGCAGACGGGCGCGCAGGGCTTGGAAGGGGAAGCCTGGTGGCGGTGCTTTCCTGGGCGCTCGGAGGACGAAGACTGTGGATATTGCCAGGCAGCGGACTGTGGGGCTGCTGTCCTTGTCCAAGCGCTGAAGGACTGAGATGGGAGGAAAGAGAGCAGCGATCAAGCCCTGTATCAGCAGAGACCCCAGGCCCCTCCTCAAGAGAGGGCCAAGAGAGAGCAGGGCACAAGGGGATCTGTCTGTGCTCAGTGATCCCCCAGATGCCCCCCAGATTCCCTTCAGGAAAGGTATGCAAGAGCCCTCCGGCCTGGCGCAGGCCATGGGTGCCCTCTGCATAGTCAAAAACACCGGCCCTCAAATACGCCGGACATTCCCTCCGTCTCCAGCCCCGGCCTCCTCCCGCCAGCCCCGGCCGACCCCGCGTGCCCTACGCACGGCTGCACATCTCCTCCAGCTCCTCTTCGCGCCAGTCCAGGAGCTGAGCAGCAAGCCCTAGGCACACACAGCCCATCACAAGGTGAGACCCAGCCAGGGGAGAGGGATTTGGGGCTGGGGAGAGAGACGTGGGCAGTGGGGAGACGGACCTGGGCACTGGGAGAGGAACCTAGCGCTGGGGAGAGAGACGTGGGCAGTGGGGAGACGGACCTGGGCACTGGGACAGGAACCTAGCGCTTGGGAGAGGGACTCAGGGGCAGTGGGGAGACGGATCTAGAGAGTGGGAAGAGGGTCCCACATGTTGGGGAGAAGGATCCAAGCATTAAGGAGTGGGTCCTGGGGGGTTGGGGAGGGGGAGCCAGGGGCTGGGGAGAGGGACATGGGCACTTGGGAGAGGGACATGGGGCCTGAGGAGAAGGACCTTGGGGCTGGGGAGAGGGTTGTGGGTGTCCGGAGGGGTCTCACCGATGAAGCGCACAGCCTGCTCGCGCAGAGTGGCCCGGGGGTCCTCCAGGTACCGGCAGCTGCAGCTGACATACTCGCTGGCTATTGGCCCAGCCTTCCGCAGCTGCAGAGACCCCCCAGTACAGGTGTTGGCACTGCCAGGCCTGTCCCCCTCCCTGGGACACCCGCCCCCCTCTCTAGGACAGGCGTTGGCAACTTTGGGCCCATCCCCCCTCCCAGGACAGGCGCGGGCACAACCGGGACAGGGGCTAACACAGCTGGGACACGTGCTGTCACTGCTGGAAAAGGTGTTGGCACAGAAGGGACAGTGGCTGGCACCAGCAGCACTGCCAGGAGAGGTGCTGGCACCTCCAGGACATTCCCAGCGGGTACAGCTGGGAGAGAGGCTGGCTCCACCAGGAAAGATGCTGGCACGGGGGCTGGCTCCACCAGGAGAGGTGCTGGCACCGTTGGGACGGGGGCCAGCACCACCAGGTCAGGCCTGCCACTGCTTGGGCCTCCTCACCAGGCATTCGCCGATGTGCCAGGTCTGCACCGTCTTGGCCAGCTTCCGGAGCTGCTTCCAGCTGAGGAGCTTTGCGGCCTCCACGAGGGCTGTCTGGGCAGCCTGGGGAGGAGTGGGGAGATGGGCGATGGCACCGTGGCCAGGCCGGAGCCACCCCATGGCCACTGCCTGGGGTGCCTACCACGGTGGCCTCATGGCCCGCCACGGTGCCCTGTACCTGTGCCACACCGAGGTGTGGGTCACTCATATGGAAGAAGAGGGGCAGCAGCCCCTGGCGTGCCAGCTGCTTCATCTGCTGCCTCTCGCTGCCTACTGTCCGGCCCAGCAGCTCCCCAAAGAGCCGCATGGCCAGTTCCCGCACCGTGCTGACCTCCTGCGGGGGCAAGCACAGCAACCTCAGCCGCGGTGGGCGGGGGGAGAACCACAAAGGGCCTCCTACCAGCTCCCCACCACCATCCTCACGTTGGGAAAGAGGGGCAGGAGGTCGTGGGCCAGCTGCACAGCCAGGGGGCTGATTTGCCGCGGCTCGGCGTGGTGCAGCACGTTGCGCAGCACGGCCAGGGCCTTGGCGTCCATCTCCCCATCGGCATCCTGCAGCCGCTCCACCACATCTGGGATCACCTTCAGCATCTTCCTTGCCTGCAGGGAGACATGCAGCATTTTCCTCATTCCACTGGTGGCAGAAGTGCTCGGGACACAGGCACCGGCGGCGAGAGCTCACTCACTGTGGAGGGTCTTCCAGAGAGGGTGAGGAGGCCACGGAGTGCCAGCCAGCGCATGACCTGGCGCTCATTGCCCAGCCGCACCTGGCAGAGGCTCAGCGCCACCTCATCGGCCAGCACACACAGATCGGGACACCGCAGCAGCTGCAACGGCAAAGGGCCGGGGTGGCACAGGGACTCATGGCCACCCCCAGGACTAGGACCCCAGTGCGTGATATGGCATCCCTGCTGCCACCTCCCACTTGGCCCAGCCCCAGCCCCAGCCCCAGCAGCAGCGCTGCATCCCCAGCCCCACGCCCTACCCCTTGTCCTCATCCTCATCCTCACCCCCCGGCCCTAGCCCCGGCCCCACGTCCCCAGCCTGGGCCACAGCCCCTCTTCTCCAACCCCATCTGAATCCCCTCAGCCATGACCCCCACCCCACCCCCCGTCCCTATCCCCACATCCTACCTCGATGAGGAAGGCCATAGAGGGGATCTCCAGGCACTTGTCCTTGTCCCTCAGGGCCAGGCTGAGGTTCAGGAAGATCTTGGCACGCTCCTCCAGAGGGTTCCCCTGCATCTGCCTGGCAATGGACAGGAGAGGCAGCATGGCAGCCAAGACAGATGGGCAAACTGCACCAGGAGCCCGTGGGGCCGCCAGAGTGGGATGAGGGGCCAGGGAGGGCAGGGGGCTCACCTGGCCAGCAAGGCAACCCCTGTCAGGTGGGTCCCGGGCCGACTGATCATCTCCCAGCCGCCCTGCCCTTCCATGGCAGTGACCTGCTCCCCGTAGCCAGTGCAGCACAGCAGGGCCTGCATGGCTTGCACGGCCACCCTGCCCGGGGAAAAGAGCACTGGTTTATCACTCCGTACTCTGGCATGGGCAGCAGGGGACGGGCCTGGGGGACTGGGTACCTGACAGGCCTGGGAGGCATGAGTTTGCCCTCGTGGTTGAAGGCAGGGATGTCCTCTTGCGCCTCGATGAGGGCAAAGGACAGCTGGAAGAGGAGGGCCAGGAAGAGGCGGGGGAAGAGCGCCTTCACCTCCTGTTTGCAAGCGTGCTGCAGGAGGATGATGTTCAGTGCCCGGGTCACCTGCAAAAAAAAGTCAATGACAGCCCTTGCTAGTACCACAGCTACATGCACGACGAGGCCTCCCTCTGGGGCAACTCACAGTCAGCGGGAGGATGCAGGTGAGGTCCTGCGCGGTGGTGCCTGGCTTGCAGAGGGGCCGGTGCTGCAGCATGCAGAGCAGCTCCTGCAGCACCCTCTCAGCTGCCAGCGACTGGGAGACCATCAGCACCCACATGGCCACGGCAACACTGTGAACCCGAGCCAGAAAGGCTTGGCTCAGCATCCCACGATCCCGCTCACCCGTTCCGGGGCTGGCCGACCCGGTGGCTCTACGAGGCCTGGAGGGAGCCCAGCTCCAGCCCTGGGGCTGCTGCACTCAGGCTGGCAACGTGGCAGGCGTACCTGTCACAGGCTGGGGAGCAGCTCAGCAGGCCAGTGACCACTTCACTCGGGTAGCGGCATGCCAGGTGGAGAAGGAAGGGCTTGAGGATGTCCTGGGCTGCGGCCTCACGGATGCACGGCAGGTTCTCATAGATATGCACCACAGCCAGCTGCACCTGCAAGGGACACGGGTTGGCAGCAGCTTGCTGCCACAGGGAAACTGCTGCCAGATTCACGCTCTGCTTGAGAGCCCTGGGTTTGAGGACCATTGCCAGCGGGCTGGAGGCTTACGTGCTCTGGCTTGGCGGCGCAGTATCCCATCATATCCTCGAGCATACGGGTTGCCGCTGCGGTGTCATAGGCACTCGTGCTTTTCATGCCCTCGAGGGCCACGAGGACCGCATCTGTCTGCGAGGCCTCCTGCGAGGCCTCCGTGGAGCAGCTGCGGGGTCCGTCCTCCTTCTTGACCCAGGCCTCCATGGGGCGGCTGGGGGGACGGTCCTCATCCCCAGCCCATACCGCCGTGGGGCAGCGAGGGGGTCTCTGCACCATGCTGGGGCCGGGGCCCAGGCGAGACACAAAGACACAGTGGGGAAGGCGAGGTCCTTCACGGGGCCGTGGGGCCACGCCGGGGGGTGGCTGAGGGAGCTCCCTGGGGAGATCCCAGCCGTCTCCTCCCCACGCACTGAGGTGACACCGTGGGGCACCAGGTGACACCGTGGAGACCATGGGGGTCACAATGGGGGGGGTGGCAGGAGTCACAAAGGGCCCCGACATCACCCTTGGCTGGTCTCTGCTGCAGCTCCCGGCAGCAATGTGTCCCCAGGGGCTGGCTGGGGGGTGGGTTGGCGGCGGGGGCGGGCGCTGCTCGTTCGCTAATCACACAAGTGTCCCCTGTGAAGGGCCACCTCTGAGCCGCAGGTTGCCGTGTGGTTCTGAAAAGGGGAGGTTGGTGAGGGGTCCCCAGGTCCCCAGGGGCAGCCAGGGGGCTGGGGCACCTGAGGGCAGCTGGGGCAGGGGCAGCCATGGGGCAAACTGGCGGGGGGAGGAGGCCTAGGTGACCCTGACCCAGGGCAAGCAGGTGCCCCCCGTTGCTGCCCTAAAGCTCCCACTGACACCCCAAATAGCTCCAAACCATTCCCAAACCTTCCTAAAAGCCTCAAATACCCCCAGACTGCTCAAGTGCCCCCCCCCCAAGACCCAGAAAGACACACTGAAACCTGCCACAGAGGCTCCAAAATGCCTTCAGACTTTGCTTCCGAGGGCCAAAATCCGCCCAATAGCCCACACTGCTGCCTAAACACCCCCAAAACTTCCACAGGGCCCCCAGACATGCAAATCCTGCCCCGGGGCTGGTACTGGCAGCAGACAGGAGGGCTCCCCGCCACCTACTTCCCTCCAGGTCTTGCTGCCCTGAGAGGGAGACCACGATTGAGGGTTCCCCCCTTTCCCTAGCACTGGCAATTCCCCTCCATCCCTCCCTCCTCTTTTGCCCTTCTGCCCCTCTGCATGCCCCGTACCTCTCCATGCCTGCCCACCTCTCCGTCTGTCCCTGCCTCCAGCTACCACACTGCTCTTCCCCCATCTGTCTGCCTCTGTCTGCCTCTCCATGCCCCTCTTTCCTCTTTTCTCTCTCTCTGTCCAACTCCCCCCTCCATCTTTTCTCTCTCTCTATTCCTCTGTCCACCTCTACATCCCTCTTCTCTTCTCTTCTGCTCCCCATTCTCTGTGCGGTCCTGCATCCTTCCCTCAGCTCCCCCTCTCCCTCTTTTTCTCTGGGCCTCCATCCTTCTCTTTCTTTCCCCATCCCTCCTCCCAGCTCTCTCTCCCTCTCCCTCTGTCCAGCTCTGGCAGGCCCTGGCACCATGGGGCACACACCCACCTCGGCTGGGATGGAGGAAGAGTCTGGGCAGGGTGAGTGGGGCCTTCAGCACTCACAAGGATATACCCTGTCTCTTCCTTTCTCTTCCTCTTGTAAAGCAGAGGAGCGGAGGTTGAACCTCGAGTATCATTACATGAAGAGCACACAACCAGCCTGCGCCTGTAGCCAAGCAGTACTTGAGATGCCCTACTCCAAGGCACTATTTCCCGTGAGATATTTACCTGGCAATTTAAAACGTTCAGCAGGACTACAAGTACATTTTTGGAAAGAGGGTCTCAAGTGAAAACATTTAAAAGTTTGTTTCTTAGGATAATTCTGAACACAAATGTGAAGAACCACTTATGATTGGTTTGAATGTTATTGTTTTGATAATAGATTTTCCAGTGTTAATGGTTAGCATTGTTTTGGCGATGGTTGGTGTTTTGATGATGGTAAATTGCATCCGATGGTAGGTATAGTCCGAGCACTGAAGGCTTCTCTCAGTAAGCTCTGCATCTGAAAGACCAAAAGGAAGCAATGTCATTCCCTGTCATGATATGCAGCATAAAACTATCTGGCTGAGGGTTTGATTTCTAAGCAGCAAAGGCTTGAACCTCCAAGCACCTTGATCTGCTCGGTGTCTGCAGGGATGAACTGACTCGAGAGGAAGGCTTCCAAAAGCCTTCCCCTCACTGAAAACTGACTGCATTCCGGTCAGTGCACTGCACTGAGGATTACGGTAAAACTAGCTGCTTTGATAGCAGCACATGGTAGACCTTAGCTAAGTGAAATTTGGTGGAAGTTTTGCCTAGAGGCTAAACGTGATGGCACCCTTGTTTTACCAGTGATTTTGCAGTCCAGCTGAAAAGAGGGGGAGACATGAGAAACACCTAGTTAAGAATCATGGGGAAATGGTTGATTATGCTGTAATCCTTGCTAATTTGTAACCCTTCTCTTGATATTTATCTTTGGCCTTCTTCTCCTTCTTGACTTTCTTGTCTTTTTTTCATTTCTGATGACCTGAAAGCTCTTTGTCCCTCTTTCTGTGAGTTTTTCCCCTATTTGGCCAGATTTGTTTTCTTTTGCTGGGAGAGGACGGAGCTGTCCATCCAAGCAAAGTGTTTGTCTTACCGGCTTTGAGCATGAGCTTGAAAACGCTTGTCTGTAGGGACGCTGACTGCAGGACAGTCACTGCTCCAGAAGACTCCTTCCAGCCTGGTTTTGATCCAGGAGCAGGGAGAGTCTTGGACGAGGATGGGATTTGAGCCCATGTGCACAGCGTAGAATAGATTAGCAGTGCATCACGGTAACGTCTTGGCCACCTCTTTGCCAACAACTTTGTTGTTGTCAGTTTGTGCCTTTCAGCTTTGGATAAAACAAATCCAGCTAGGCTGTGTTCTTTGGGACTTGTGGTTTTGTTTTGGAGCATCAGGGCCGACCCTGCAGGGGTGGCTTCTCGACCGCAGGGAGAAGTCTGAATGACGTGTCCTGTGTTCTTGTAGGCAAGCACTGCATCACACAGACCCACGCGCTCTCGTCTGGTGTGGGGATGGGAATTTCCCCTTTTCCTCCTGGGTTTCCCAGATCAGTTTGTGCGAGTGGAAAAGAGCATTCCCTGGTGAGCAGGGCAGGCGCGGGAAGGCTCCCAGCACATCAAGGGGCTGGTGAAGACACGGCCACGAGATGCTTTTGGGAAAGCATTTGGGATTCATTTGTGACTGCTCATGCTTCCCTTCCTTCTCCTCTTTGGAGGATGACACAGGGCAGAATGGCATGCCTTCACTAAAGCCTGATTTGTTATGCTTTGGCTGTAATAAAGCGTGTGCCTTGTGCTTGGTGCTGATCCCTGTCCTGTTGATCCTCCTCCCCGTTCCCTCCCAGTGTAACACCCCTGAGCATGACCCATCTCTGCACACCCAGAGGTGTGAGCAGGAAGGGCAGTGGCAGCAGCCCCACGAGCGATGACCCCTCTTTTGTCACAGCCTCCCCAGTTGAGGAGACAGGTCCTTCCTTGTGTAATTGCCCAGCTGGAGTCACCCTGACGCTGTCTCCTGGGTGTCACCCTGGAAGGACAGGCACAGTGAGAGAAGCACAGGGTTTCCGCCGCTTTGTCCGTCATAGCTCATGGTGATTGTGAGCAAAGCCCAGGGTGCTGGGCAGCATAGTCCCCCTGGCCCGCTGCCAAGAGGACTCTGTTCCTGGGTGCACTGGAACCACCAACCTTACAGTTAACAGCCGAACACACTCCCTGCAATCCCAGCTTCCCCCAACCCAGCCTGCGGGCCAGCAGGAGGGTGTGAATGCTGCTTTCTGCTGAGGCTCCCAGGGCACCGGGGGACAACAGGGCTGTGCTTGGCAAGGACATGTCATGGGACGAGAGTCTGTCCCAGCCCTTGGCAGGCTCCGAGGGGATGTAGCTCAGTGGAAGAGCGCCTGCTCCGCATGCAGGAGGTCCTGGGCTCAATCCCCAGCATCTCCAGGGGTGCTTTTGTCCTAAATCTCCATCCCCCCGCAGGGGTGAGGGATGGGGAATGGAGGCATCGCCCCTCTCCACAAATGGTGGGCTCACCCTCTCATGGGATGTCCTACGGCATGTGCAGCTCCCCAGGTAGGAAGTGACCAACCGGCTCACTATCTGAAATGACATCCCTGGGCAAGGGAAGAGGGAGTTAACACTGACACTGCTGGGATATGGTTTTATATGTTGCTACTTTTGCAACAACTTGCTTAGCCAGCAACAGGGAAACAGGCAGGAGCTGCTAGGTCACTGAGTGCATCAAAAAGCCCTCTCAGGAGAGATCACAGCCCTGCGGGACAGGAGGGGCGGCATGTATGAAGGCAACAGGACTGGATGCTGGCTGAGAGGTGTTTTTTAGCTGCAGCAGCAGGATAGGCCTGGACAGGCAGGCAGGCAGGTAGGTGCTGTGAAGGCATCAGGTGCACCTGACCACAGGAGGTGGGAGCTCAGCAGGAGGGAGAGGGGAGGCAGGTGGAGGTGGCCCCTGGGACATTGCTGATGAATCACTTGTGTCCCAGCAGCACCTGGCCAGCAGCAGGTGAGCAGGCACTGGGGTCACCACAGGCAGTGGGAGCTGATTCAGCAGCTGGGGAGGTGGGAGCTGGAGCAGGAGAGGGAGAGGCAGGCAAAAGCACAATGGTGGTGTGTTGCTTGTGAGGACGCGTCCATTACGCTCACCCAAGTGGCCAGCAGTGGGCAGGCAGGCATTGTGAGGTCATCGATGGCATCACAGAGGCTGCCCGCCTCTTGGGAGGAGGCGAGAGGGAGGGACAGGTGAAGGTGACAGGTGACATTGGTGGGTTTGATTGTGAGGTTTCCCCTTTCGCAGCAGCTGATTGGTCAGCAGCAGGTGGGCAGGTATGTGAGTGCCTCAGAGACTTCATGAGGTGGACACGAGAGCCTAGAGGGAGGAATGAGGGAGAGGCAGGTAGCCATGACACTGCTGGCATAGTGACTGTGAAATCACCTCTAGGACGGCAACCTGATTGGCCAGCAGCAGGCAGGCAGGCAGGCACTGTGAGGTCATCAAGGGGAGGAGAAAGCCCTCAGGAGAGAGGAGAGCTCCTGAAGAGGGCAGAGGCAGGTGAAAGTGGCATGGGTGGGAGCTTGTTTGTGAGGTCACTTCTGTTGCAGCACTCTGACTGGGCAGCAGGCAGGCTGGTGCTGTGAGGTCCTGAGGCAGATCCGAAAACCTTCCCCATGGAGATGAGAGCTCAGGGGGAGGGGAAAGGGAGAGGCAGGTTAGAGGGACCTGTCTGGGATGTTGATTGTGAGGTCAATTCCTTACATCAGCTGCAGTGGCCGTTAGCATGTGGGGCAGCAGGGAGGTGTTGTGAGGTCATCAAGAGTGTTGGAAAACTCCCAGCAGCAGAGAGGAGAGCTCAGGTGGAAGAGAGAAGCGAAGCACAGGAAGGTGGGAGGAGGACAGTGCAGGGATGATGATGTTGCTTCCTTTGCCCTGTGGCAAGCTCTTTGGGATTGAAGCTGTAACGGTGCTACAAGGATGACGTTCAGATTTGTGCGATACGGTCCCTTGTCAACCGAAATGGATTATGTGTCCTCTGGAGCAGTCACATAGGACCACGGGCCAGCTGGATAGGAAGGATTCCCTGGCACAACCCCATTCAGGGACTCTCATCCAACCCAGCTGAAGGTGCTGTTGCAAGGACACCTGTGGTGGAGGCTACCATCAACAGCCAGACAGCAGCCAACTATCCTGTTCCAGAGGTTTGGATTCCCCACATGAGCCTTACCCTAAGCAGAAGATCCCAGTGAATTAGATTTTTGTTTTAAAACAAACACTCTGTCCATGACTGTCTGTGAAGCAAATACCTCACTGTGATGCATCACCTTCTGGCACTGGACTCAGGCACTTGCGTGTTGCCCCTCTGCTCCTGCTGTGGGCTCTGCATGGAGCTTCAGAGCAGGCATGCTGTCTCCTACAGCCAAGGCCAGAGATTTGGCTTTGAGTCTGCCTGGCAGGCTTTGGCCTGGCAAATGTCTCCTGGGGATCCCAGAGCCGTCATCCTGGCGATGGAACAGGGCCACGTCTTCATTTTGTCCCTCTTTGTCTGTTTCTGGCCCACGTCCGGGTGTGTGTGCGTAGTGCCATTTCTGCAGCTGAGCAGAGGGGTCCTTGTGCGAGTGCTTGGGGAGAGCATGACCTTGGGTGGGGGCTGAGCCAAGGCTTGCATCTCCCTGTGGGGTGGGGCAGGGCAGGGGCTGGTGCAGCCCCAGGGCTGGCTGAGTGGGTGCTCACCCCAGAGCAGAGGGGTCGACGGGGCAGAGCAGGGAGCCTGTGTTGCTCTTCTCCACCCTTACTGTGAGAAGCCCACGGGAGAAGAGCGTTCCCAGAGTGAGATTCCACGGAGGTGGGTAATGCACGTGGGCACTCTAACCACAACCCCCGTCCCCATGAGAAATCCCCTCTTCTACTGGGCTCAGGCTCCAGCCCTGCATGTCCCACAGGGGGAGATGGGCCAGGGCTGGGCAGGAAGGGGGATGTCTCGGTGCAGGGGCTGCAAGCAGGGAGGCTCCAACTCCCAGGGCCAGAGGTGGTGTTTGAGCCCCAGCTCCTCCCAGAGCCCCCATGGTCACCCCACCCCTGCCCTGCCACCCTGGGGATGTGCTTGTGATAGCACGGGTGTCCCCTGGCAGAGAGCAGCGCACGTGCGGCCAGAGCCAGGCAGAGCAGGGCTGCGTCCCCAGGAAGGGCCAGGCAGAGCAGGGCAGACCCTGAGCAGGACCAGTGCAGCCCAGCTCTCCTGCAGCGCAGCCAAGGGCTGGACACGGCCCCAAGTCCTGCGCTCCCCGCAGCCATGCAAGTCCCAGAGCCCAGGCTTGTGCAGGGCCCCTGAGCAGCTCCAAGGGGAGAGCCTGGGAGCACTGAGGGGAAGAGCAAGAGCTGGCCCTTGGCCACACTGTGCTGTGGCCCTGAGGTGTAAATGTCAGCCTCTTCCACAGCTCGGTGGGTGCAGAGCTTCAGGACAGAAGAGGCTGGTGCAGGACCAGGTGCCTGCAGAGCAGGTGCTCCAGCAAGGAGGTGTGTGCCCCAGAGCAAGAGCCCCTCTGCGCCCTCGGGTCCCCCTGCCCTGGCTCACGCAGCCCTGCTGGGACTGAGCCCTGAGGCCAGTGGGACAGAGAAAGGAAAGAGAAAAAGGCAAAGTAAAAAAAAGGGGAGCATAACAACTGCAGTGTAAGGAAGGAAAACTAAAGCCAGGAAAAATTCTGCTCTCAGAACCTGCAAGTCTAGACACAGACTCCCAGACTCTTTTGCATATTGCTTTAGATAGATAGGAATATAGATATACATAACAGCCACAGATATAGATGCATTTGGTGACTCTTTCCCCCATTCCAGGACATCTCTCCGAGTAGCTCAGGTGTCAGCTCAATGAGGGAAAGGAAATGAGCCAGGGCGAAAGAGGAGGGTGTTTCTGTGTGTTTGGCCTCAGTTCCACTGCCTGTCAGTGTGTGGCAAGGGCAACCCATCAGGAAGAGCCAGCAGGGTGCGGAGAGCCCCCGGATGGAGGAGGGAACGCAGTTTGGGTGCCAGATGCTGCACAGCCGTGGAACCCTTTTCCCTGCTCAAGTCCTGTGTGAGAGGTTGCTTGCCTGTGGGCACCAGGGTGCAGCTGGTTAAAAACCTGGCCTAGGAACAGGCTCAGCTCCCATTGGCGCCCGCTTTAGGAACAGACATGAAATCTTCTCACCGTGGACATGTGCCCCTGTGAACATCCTTGGGGCTGGGCCTGTGCCAAGGCTGAGGGCTGAACCATGACTTTGGGCTGGAGCCTGCATGGTGTTGTGATCCCTTCTCCAGCCCACTGCCCTCTCCCTCCTCTGCCTCCTGCACTGCTCAAGGAAACGTCCTCTCTCATCATTGCCTGCTCCCATCCCCTGCACCCTGCACGCAGATATTCCCCTGCACTGACCCAAACTGGTGGCCCAGGTGAGGCAGCTCCTTCTTGTGTCCCTGCAGCCCAGAAGCGGGAGGGCAGAGGGGTGGGGGTGGATGGGAGGCAGGAGGAGGGGGGGGGTCCCCGCGCTGCCCAGGGCCCTGCTGCCTCACAGCCCCTGCCGGGAAGGAGCCAGCTCTGGGCTGTGCCAGGAGTGCTCGGGGCTCTGTGAGTACCATGGCAGCCAGGAGCAGCCCCCAGGAAGGGGAGAGCCTGTGGAGGTGGAGGAGGGGAAATCCCAGGCCCTGCACCCGAGCAAGCTGCTCTGTGCCATGCACTGGGGCAGCAGGAAGCAGAGCTCCCTCCCAGCCACTCTGGGGAGGTGATCCCCAGGCAATGAGCCCCTCCCTCTGGGGCTGGCTGGGGTGTTCAGGGCCCTGCTCTCACCTCTGGCTCCCGCCTGTGCGACTACAGCCCAGGGCTAAACCTGTCACTGCACTTCTGCGGTGGTCTCTGTGCCTTGGGACCAGGGTGGCCCAGGCAGAGCCCCCGGGAAAGGAGCAAGCAGGGCCACTCCTAGGCTGTGGACGCTGGCCCTCCCTTCCCAGAGGGGCGTTACGGGACCCTACAGAGAGACCCATTTTGGCTGGAAACTGTGTGTGTGGTTTCCAGGATGGAAATGTCTCCGCCAGCAGGAATACTCTCCAGCTGGGCTGGTCACCAGTATCCCACTCCAGGGACCACGGACACTTGCAGGTGCCCAGCCTGTCCCCGAGCCTGCTGCTCCTGAGACGTGCCCCTTCCCCACTGCCGGGTCTTGGTGCTTTGCTCTCCCTGATCAGCCTCAGGGAGACACCCTGACCCCTGGGAAGGGAAGCACCACATCTGGCTCAAAACCCCAAAGGCTTTCATAAGAACAAATAGCAACGAGCAGTGTAAAAGTAGAGAATTAAAAATAGAGGGAACACAGAGCTCTTTCTGCTACCGCTGTGAGAAGGGAGACTGGTCTCTGGCACTGCAGACGGGCCCTGCAGATGCCCCCAGCAGGGGAGAGGGGTTTTGGAAGGGTCCATCGCCAGGGGGTGCTGCATGCTTTGTGGGTGTTGGTGCTGCACCTGGCTGTGGGCATGACAGGAGGAGCCATGGGGGACCCCAGAGGAGGAGACACCGAGGAACTTGTGGGGGGACCCAGAGGAAGCATCGTGCACCTCGCCAAGGACCCCATGCCCCAGAAGAGCTGTGGGGGACCCCTACGTCCTAGAGGAGGAGGAAGAGGAGGCACCGGTCTGGAGGCAACACTGCTGGAGACATCCAGAGCCCTGTATGGATTGTGGGTGTCTGGGGAGATGCTGGAGGTGCTGGGCATGGGACGCAGCGCCACATGCAGGATTGGGGAGCCCTGTGGCTCAGGGGCAACTGTATGGGGGAGGGGGGGAGCAGGGCTTGAGGAGGCTCTGTGGGGATTCAGACCGGCCATTCTCGGGGTACTAAGGAGCGCCAAAAGGTGCACAGAGGGACCTGGGGCATACCGAAAGGGGCACAGATGTGCCCTGATGGGACTGCAGGGCGACTCACATGCCTTCAGATGCCCCAGAGGTGGTGGTGAGTGCAGCAGCTTGCTTGCTTTGCCTTTGGGTTTGCCGCAGGGCCCCACAAGCACGCACACTCCCATGCCCTCCGTCCCCTCCTGCTCTCCAGCTGTATCCGCCTGCTCTCCATGGCATCTGTGCTCCTCCTCCCACACTCACCCTGCAGCCCTCACCAGCCCCATCTGCCCCAGCCTTCCAGGTGAGCACAAGACAAAGCTTTTTAATACGGGCATGGGCAAACACAGGAACAGGACTTCCCAGGCAGACTGTGGTGTCTTCATCCTTGTGCAAGCCCAGTGGGACGTGGCCCGGAGGCACCTGCTCTGCTGAATGTGCTCTGCACAGGGGGCGGGCTGGCAATTGGGGGACGCCGAATTATGGGATGCTCAGTCCACGCCGGCCCCTGGGCCTGGGTGCCACCGCTGCCAGGCTCTCCGCAGACGGGCGCGCAGGGCTTGGAAGGGGAAGCCTGGTGGCGGTGCTTTCCTGGGCGCTCGGAGGACGAAGACTGTGGATATTGCCAGGCAGCGGACTGTGGGGCTGCTGTCCTTGTCCAAGCGCTGAAGGACTGAGATGGGAGGAAAGAGAGCAGCGATCAAGCCCTGTATCAGCAGAGACCCCAGGCCCCTCCTCAAGAGAGGGCCAAGAGAGAGCAGGGCACAAGGGGATCTGTCTGTGCTCAGTGATCCCCCAGATGCCCCCCAGATTCCCTTCAGGAAAGGTATGCAAGAGCCCTCCGGCCTGGCGCAGGCCATGGGTGCCCTCTGCATAGTCAAAAACACCGGCCCTCAAATACGCCGGACATTCCCTCCGTCTCCAGCCCCGGCCTCCTCCCGCCAGCCCCGGCCGACCCCGCGTGCCCTACGCACGGCTGCACATCTCCTCCAGCTCCTCTTCGCGCCAGTCCAGGAGCTGAGCAGCAAGCCCTAGGCACACACAGCCCATCACAAGGTGAGACCCAGCCAGGGGAGAGGGATTTGGGGCTGGGGAGAGAGACGTGGGCAGTGGGGAGACGGACCTGGGCACTGGGAGAGGAACCTAGCGCTGGGGAGAGAGACGTGGGCAGTGGGGAGACGGACCTGGGCACTGGGACAGGAACCTAGCGCTTGGGAGAGGGACTCAGGGGCAGTGGGGAGACGGATCTAGAGAGTGGGAAGAGGGTCCCACATGTTGGGGAGAAGGATCCAAGCATTAAGGAGTGGGTCCTGGGGGGTTGGGGAGGGGGAGCCAGGGGCTGGGGAGAGGGAGCCAGGGGCTGGGGAGAGGGACATGGGCACTTGGGAGAGGGACATGGGGCCTGAGGAGAAGGACCTTGGGGCTGGGGAGAGGGTTGTGGGTGTCCGGAGGGGTCTCACCGATGAAGCGCACAGCCTGCTCGCGCAGAGTGGCCCGGGGGTCCTCCAGGTACCGGCAGCTGCAGCTGACATACTCGCTGGCTATTGGCCCAGCCTTCCGCAGCTGCAGAGACCCCCCAGTACAGGTGTTGGCACTGCCAGGCCTGTCCCCCTCCCTGGGACACCCGCCCCCCTCTCTAGGACAGGCGTTGGCAACTTTGGGCCCATCCCCCCTCCCAGGACAGGCGCGGGCACAACCGGGACAGGGGCTAACACAGCTGGGACACGTGCTGTCACTGCTGGAAAAGGTGTTGGCACAGAAGGGACAGTGGCTGGCACCAGCAGCACTGCCAGGAGAGGTGCTGGCACCTCCAGGACATTCCCAGCGGGTACAGCTGGGAGAGAGGCTGGCTCCACCAGGAAAGATGCTGGCACGGGGGCTGGCTCCACCAGGAGAGGTGCTGGCACCGTTGGGACGGGGGCCAGCACCACCAGGTCAGGCCTGCCACTGCTTGGGCCTCCTCACCAGGCATTCGCCGATGTGCCAGGTCTGCACCGTCTTGGCCAGCTTCCGGAGCTGCTTCCAGCTGAGGAGCTTTGCGGCCTCCACGAGGGCTGTCTGGGCAGCCTGGGGAGGAGTGGGGAGATGGGCGATGGCACCGTGGCCAGGCCGGAGCCACCCCATGGCCACTGCCTGGGGTGCCTACCACGGTGGCCTCATGGCCCGCCACGGTGCCCTGTACCTGTGCCACACCGAGGTGTGGGTCACTCATATGGAAGAAGAGGGGCAGCAGCCCCTGGCGTGCCAGCTGCTTCATCTGCTGCCTCTCGCTGCCTACTGTCCGGCCCAGCAGCTCCCCAAAGAGCCGCATGGCCAGTTCCCGCACCGTGCTGACCTCCTGCGGGGGCAAGCACAGCAACCTCAGCCGCGGTGGGCGGGGGGAGAACCACAAAGGGCCTCCTACCAGCTCCCCACCACCATCCTCACGTTGGGAAAGAGGGGCAGGAGGTCGTGGGCCAGCTGCACAGCCAGGGGGCTGATTTGCCGCGGCTCGGCGTGGTGCAGCACGTTGCGCAGCACGGCCAGGGCCTTGGCGTCCATCTCCCCATCGGCATCCTGCAGCCGCTCCACCACATCTGGGATCACCTTCAGCATCTTCCTTGCCTGCAGGGAGACATGCAGCATTTTCCTCATTCCACTGGTGGCAGAAGTGCTCGGGACACAGGCACCGGCGGCGAGAGCTCACTCACTGTGGAGGGTCTTCCAGAGAGGGTGAGGAGGCCACGGAGTGCCAGCCAGCGCATGACCTGGCGCTCATTGCCCAGCCGCACCTGGCAGAGGCTCAGCGCCACCTCATCGGCCAGCACACACAGATCGGGACACCGCAGCAGCTGCAACGGCAAAGGGCCGGGGTGGCACAGGGACTCATGGCCACCCCCAGGACTAGGACCCCAGTGCGTGATATGGCATCCCTGCTGCCACCTCCCACTTGGCCCAGCCCCAGCCCCAGCCCCAGCAGCAGCGCTGCATCCCCAGCCCCACGCCCTACCCCTTGTCCTCATCCTCACCCCCCGGCCCTAGCCCCGGCCCCACGTCCCCAGCCTGGGCCACAGCCCCTCTTCTCCAGCCCCATCTGAATCCCCTCAGCCATGACCCCCACCCCACCCCCCGTCCCTATCCCCACATCCTACCTCGATGAGGAAGGCCATAGAGGGGATCTCCAGGCACTTGTCCTTGTCCCTCAGGGCCAGGCTGAGGTTCAGGAAGATCTTGGCACGCTCCTCCAGAGGGTTCCCCTGCATCTGCCTGGCAATGGACAGGAGAGGCAGCATGGCAGCCAAGACAGATGGGCAAACTGCACCAGGAGCCCGTGGGGCCGCCAGAGTGGGATGAGGGGCCAGGGAGGGCAGGGGGCTCACCTGGCCAGCAAGGCAACCCCTGTCAGGTGGGTCCCGGGCCGACTGATCATCTCCCAGCCGCCCTGCCCTTCCATGGCAGTGACCTGCTCCCCGTAGCCAGTGCAGCACAGCAGGGCCTGCATGGCTTGCACGGCCACCCTGCCCGGGGAAAAGAGCACTGGTTTATCACTCCGTACTCTGGCATGGGCAGCAGGGGACGGGCCTGGGGGACTGGGTACCTGACAGGCCTGGGAGGCATGAGTTTGCCCTCGTGGTTGAAGGCAGGGATGTCCTCTTGCGCCTCGATGAGGGCAAAGGACAGCTGGAAGAGGAGGGCCAGGAAGAGGCGGGGGAAGAGCGCCTTCACCTCCTGTTTGCAAGTGTGCTGCAGGAGGATGATGTTCAGTGCCCGGGTCACCTGCAAAAAAAAGTCAATGACAGCCCTTGCTAGTACCACAGCTACATGCACGACAAGGCCTCCCTCTGGGGCAACTCACAGTCAGCGGGAGGATGCAGGTGAGGTCCTGCGCGGTGGTGCCTGGCTTGCAGAGGGGCCGGTGCTGCAGCATGCAGAGCAGCTCCTGCAGCACCCTCTCAGCTGCCAGCGACTGGGAGACCATCAGCACCCACATGGCCACGGCAACATTGTGAACCCGAGCCAGAAAGGCTTGGCTCAGCATCCCACGATCCCGCTCACCCGTTCCGGGGCTGGCCGACCCGGTGGCTCTACGAGGCCTGGAGGGAGCCCAGCTCCAGCCCTGGGGCTGCTGCACTCAGGCTGGCAACGTGGCAGGCGTACCTGTCACAGGCTGGGGAGCAGCTCAGCAGGCCAGTGACCACTTCACTCGGGTAGCGGCATGCCAGGTGGAGAAGGAAGGGCTTGAGGATGTCCTGGGCTGCGGCCTCACGGATGCACGGCAGGTTCTCATAGATATGCACCACAGCCAGCTGCACCTGCAAGGGACACGGGTTGGCAGCAGCTTGCTGCCACAGGGAAACTGCTGCCAGATTCACGCTCTGCTTGAGAGCCCTGGGTTTGAGGACCATTGCCAGCGGGCTGGAGGCTTACGTGCTCTGGCTTGGCGGCGCAGTATCCCATCATATCCTCAAGCATACGGGTTGCCGCTGCGGTGTCATAGGCACTCGTGCTTTTCATGCCCTCGAGGGCCACGAGGACCGCATCTGTCTGCGAGGCCTCCTGCGAGGCCTCCGTGGAGCAGCTGCGGGGTCCGTCCTCCTTCTTGACCCAGGCCTCCATGGGGCGGCTGGGGGGACGGTCCTCATCCCCAGCCCATACCGCCGTGGGGCAGCGAGGGGGTCTCTGCACCATGCTGGGGCCGGGGCCCAGGCGAGACACAAAGACACAGTGGGGAAGGCGAGGTCCTTCACGGGGCCGTGGGGCCACGCCGGGGGGTGGCTGAGGGAGCTCCCTGGGGAGATCCCAGCCGTCTCCTCCCCACGCACTGAGGTGACACCGTGGGGCACCAGGTGACACCGTGGAGACCATGGGGGTCACAATGGGGGGGGTGGCAGGAGTCACAAAGGGCCCCGACATCACCCTTGGCTGGTCTCTGCTGCAGCTCCCGGCAGCAATGTGTCCCCAGGGGCTGGCTGGGGGGTGGGTTGGCGGCGGGGGCGGGCGCTGCTCGTTCGCTAATCACACAAGTGTCCCCTGTGAAGGGCCACCTCTGAGCCGCAGGTTGCCGTGTGGTTCTGAAAAGGGGAGGTTGGTGAGGGGTCCCCAGGTCCCCAGGGGCAGCCAGGGGGCTGGGGCACCTGAGGGCAGCTGGGGCAGGGGCAGCCATGGGGCAAACTGGCGGGGGGAGGAGGCCTAGGTGACCCTGACCCAGGGCAAGCAGGTGCCCCCCGTTGCTGCCCTAAAGCTCCCACTGACACCCCAAATAGCTCCAAACCATTCCCAAACCTTCCTAAAAGCCTCAAATACCCCCAGACTGCTCAAGTGCCCCCCCCCCAAGACCCAGAAAGACACACTGAAACCTGCCACAGAGGCTCCAAAATGCCTTCAGACTTTGCTTCCGAGGGCCAAAATCCGCCCAATAGCCCACACTGCTGCCTAAACACCCCCAAAACTTCCACAGGGCCCCCAGACATGCAAATCCTGCCCCGGGGCTGGTACTGGCAGCAGACAGGAGGGCTCCCCGCCACCTACTTCCCTCCAGGTCTTGCTGCCCTGAGAGGGAGACCACGATTGAGGGTTCCCCCCTTTCCCTAGCACTGGCAATTCCCCTCCATCCCTCCCTCCTCTTTTGCCCTTCTGCCCCTCTGCATGCCCCGTACCTCTCCATGCCTGCCCACCTCTCCGTCTGTCCCTGCCTCCAGCTACCACACTGCTCTTCCCCCATCTGTCTGCCTCTGTCTGCCTCTCCATGCCCCTCTTTCCTCTTTTCTCTCTCTCTGTCCAACTCCCCCCTCCATCTTTTCTCTCTCTCTATTCCTCTGTCCACCTCTACATCCCTCTTCTCTTCTCTTCTGCTCCCCATTCTCTGTGCGGTCCTGCATCCTTCCCTCAGCTCCCCCTCTCCCTCTTTTTCTCTGGGCCTCCATCCTTCTCTTTCTTTCCCCATCCCTCCTCCCAGCTCTCTCTCCCTCTCCCTCTGTCCAGCTCTGGCAGGCCCTGGCACCATGGGGCACACACCCACCTCGGCTGGGATGGAGGAAGAGTCTGGGCAGGGTGAGTGGGGCCTTCAGCACTCACAAGGATATACCCTGTCTCTTCCTTTCTCTTCCTCTTGTAAAGCAGAGGAGCGGAGGTTGAACCTCGAGTATCATTACATGAAGAGCACACAACCAGCCTGCGCCTGTAGCCAAGCAGTACTTGAGATGCCCTACTCCAAGGCACTATTTCCCGTGAGATATTTACCTGGCAATTTAAAACGTTCAGCAGGACTACAAGTACATTTTTGGAAAGAGGGTCTCAAGTGAAAACATTTAAAATAAAGTTTGTTTCTTAGGATAATTCTGAACACAAATGTGAAGAACCACTTATGGTTGGTTTGAATGTTATTGTTTTGATAATAGATTTTCCAGTGTTAATGGTTAGCATTGTTTTGGCGATGGTTGGTGTTTTGATGATGGTAAATTGCATCCGATGGTAGGTATAGTCCGAGCACTGAAGGCTTCTCTCAGTAAGCTCTGCATCTGAAAGACCAAAAGGAAGCAATGTCATTCCCTGTCATGATATGCAGCATAAAACTATCTGGCTGAGGGTTTGATTTCTAAGCAGCAAAGGCTTGAACCTCCAAGCACCTTGATCTGCTCGGTGTCTGCAGGGATGAACTGACTCGAGAGGAAGGCTTCCAAAAGCCTTCCCCTCACTGAAAACTGACTGCATTCCGGTCAGTGCACTGCACTGAGGATTACGGTAAAACTAGCTGCTTTGATAGCAGCACATGGTAGACCTTAGCTAAGTGAAATTTGGTGGAAGTTTTGCCTAGAGGCTAAACGTGATGGCACCCTTGTTTTACCAGTGATTTTGCAGTCCAGCTGAAAAGAGGGGGAGACATGAGAAACACCTAGTTAAGAATCATGGGGAAATGGTTGATTATGCTGTAATCCTTGCTAATTTGTAACCCTTCTCTTGATATTTATCTTTGGCCTTCTTCTCCTTCTTGACTTTCTTGTCTTTTTTTCATTTCTGATGACCTGAAAGCTCTTTGTCCCTCTTTCTGTGAGTTTTTCCCCTATTTGGCCAGATTTGTTTTCTTTTGCTGGGAGAGGACGGAGCTGTCCATCCAAGCAAAGTGTTTGTCTTACCGGCTTTGAGCATGAGCTTGAAAACGCTTGTCTGTAGGGACGCTGACTGCAGGACAGTCACTGCTCCAGAAGACTCCTTCCAGCCTGGTTTTGATCCAGGAGCAGGGAGAGTCTTGGACGAGGATGGGATTTGAGCCCATGTGCACAGCGTAGAATAGATTAGCAGTGCATCACGGTAACGTCTTGGCCACCTCTTTGCCAACAACTTTGTTGTTGTCAGTTTGTGCCTTTCAGCTTTGGATAAAACAAATCCAGCTAGGCTGTGTTCTTTGGGACTTGTGGTTTTGTTTTGGAGCATCAGGGCCGACCCTGCAGGGGTGGCTTCTCGACCGCAGGGAGAAGTCTGAACGACGTGTCCTGTGTTCTTGTAGGCAAGCACTGCATCACACAGACCCCACGCGCTCTCGTCTGGTGTGGGGATGGGAATTTCCCCTTTTCCTCCTGGGTTTCCCAGATCAGTTTGTGCGAGTGGAAAAGAGCATTCCCTGGTGAGCAGGGCAGGCGCGGGAAGGCTCCCAGCACATCAAGGGGCTGGTGAAGACACGGCCACGAGATGCTTTTGGGAAAGCATTTGGGATTCATTTGTGACTGCTCATGCTTCCCTTCCTTCTCCTCTTTGGAGGATGACACAGGGCAGAATGGCATGCCTTCACTAAAGCCTGATTTGTTATGCTTTGGCTGTAATAAAGCGTGTGCCTTGTGCTTGGTGCTGATCCCTGTCCTGTTGATCCTCCTCCCCGTTCCCTCCCAGTGTAACACCCCTGAGCATGACCCATCTCTGCACACCCAGAGGTGTGAGCAGGAAGGGCAGTGGCAGCAGCCCCACGAGCGATGACCCCTCTTTTGTCACAGCCTCCCCAGTTGAGGAGACAGGTCCTTCCTTGTGTAATTGCCCAGCTGGAGTCACCCTGACGCTGTCTCCTGGGTGTCACCCTGGAAGGACAGGCACAGTGAGAGAAGCACAGGGTTTCCGCCGCTTTGTCCGTCATAGCTCATGGTGATTGTGAGCAAAGCCCAGGGTGCTGGGCAGCATAGTCCCCCTGGCCCGCTGCCAAGAGGACTCTGTTCCTGGGTGCACTGGAACCACCAACCTTACAGTTAACAGCCGAACACACTCCCTGCAATCCCAGCTTCCCCCAACCCAGCCTGCGGGCCAGCAGGAGGGTGTGAATGCTGCTTTCTGCTGAGGCTCCCAGGGCACCGGGGGACAACAGGGCTGTGCTTGGCAAGGACATGTCATGGGACGAGAGTCTGTCCCAGCCCTTGGCAGGCTCCGAGGGGATGTAGCTCAGTGGAAGAGCGCCTGCTCCGCATGCAGGAGGTCCTGGGCTCAATCCCCAGCATCTCCAGGGGTGCTTTTGTCCTAAATCTCCATCCCCCCGCAGGGGTGAGGGATGGGGAATGGAGGCATCGCGCCTCTCCACAAATGGTGGGCTCACCCTCTCATGGGATGTCCTACGGCATGTGCAGCTCCCCAGGTAGGAAGTGACCAACCGGCTCACTATCTGAAATGACATCCCTGGGCAAGGGAAGAGGGAGTTAACACTGACACTGCTGGGATATGGTTTTATATGTTGCTACTTTTGCAACAACTTGCTTAGCCAGCAACAGGGAAACAGGCAGGAGCTGCTAGGTCACTGAGTGCATCAAAAAGCCCTCTCAGGAGAGATCACAGCCCTGCGGGACAGGAGGGGCGGCATGTATGAAGGCAACAGGACTGGATGCTGGCTGAGAGGTGTTTTTTAGCTGCAGCAGCAGGATAGGCCTGGACAGGCAGGCAGGCAGGTAGGTGCTGTGAAGGCATCAGGTGCACCTGACCACAGGAGGTGGGAGCTCAGCAGGAGGGAGAGGGGAGGCAGGTGGAGGTGGCCCCTGGGACATTGCTGATGAATCACTTGTGTCCCAGCAGCACCTGGCCAGCAGCAGGTGAGCAGGCACTGGGGTCACCACAGGCAGTGGGAGCTGATTCAGCAGCTGGGGAGGTGGGAGCTGGAGCAGGAGAGGGAGAGGCAGGCAAAAGCACAATGGTGGTGTGTTGCTTGTGAGGACGCGTCCATTACGCTCACCCAAGTGGCCAGCAGTGGGCAGGCAGGCATTGTGAGGTCATCGATGGCATCACAGAGGCTGCCCGCCTCTTGGGAGGAGGCGAGAGGGAGGGACAGGTGAAGGTGACAGGTGACATTGGTGGGTTTGATTGTGAGGTTTCCCCTTTCGCAGCAGCTGATTGGTCAGCAGCAGGTGGGCAGGTATGTGAGCGCCTCAGAGACTTCATGAGGTGGACACGAGAGCCTAGAGGGAGGAATGAGGGAGAGGCAGGTAGCCATGACACTGCTGGCATAGTGACTGTGAAATCACCTCTAGGACGGCAACCTGATTGGCCAGCAGCAGGCAGGCAGGCAGGCACTGTGAGGTCATCAAGGGGAGGAGAAAGCCCTCAGGAGAGAGGAGAGCTCCTGAAGAGGGCAGAGGCAGGTGAAAGTGGCATGGGTGGGAGCTTGTTTGTGAGGTCACTTCTGTTGCAGCACTCTGACTGGGCAGCAGGCAGGCTGGTGCTGTGAGGTCCTGAGGCAGATCCGAAAACCTTCCCCATGGAGATGAGAGCTCAGGGGGAGGGGAAAGGGAGAGGCAGGTTAGAGGGACCTGTCTGGGATGTTGATTGTGAGGTCAATTCCTTACATCAGCTGCAGTGGCCGTTAGCATGTGGGGCAGCAGGGAGGTGTTGTGAGGTCATCAAGAGTGTTGGAAAACTCCCAGCAGCAGAGAGGAGAGCTCAGGTGGAAGAGAGAAGCGAAGCACAGGAAGGTGGGAGGAGGACAGTGCAGGGATGATGATGTTGCTTCCTTTGCCCTGTGGCAAGCTCTTTGGGATTGAAGCTGTAACGGTGCTACAAGGATGACGTTCAGATTTGTGCGATACGGTCCCTTGTCAACCGAAATGGATTATGTGTCCTCTGGAGCAGTCACATAGGACCACGGGCCAGCTGGATAGGAAGGATTCCCTGGCACAACCCCATTCAGGGACTCTCATCCAACCCAGAAGGTGCTGTTGCAAGGACACCTGTGGTGGAGGCTACCATCAACAGCCAGACAGCAGCCAACTATCCTGTTCCAGAGGTTTGGATTCCCCACATGAGCCTTACCCTAAGCAGAAGATCCCAGTGAATTAGATTTTTGTTTTAAAACAAACACTCTGTCCATGACTGTCTGTGAAGCAAATACCTCACTGTGATGCATCACCTTCTGGCACTGGACTCAGGCACTTGCGTGTTGCCCCTCTGCTCCTGCTGTGGGCTCTGCATGGAGCTTCAGAGCAGGCATGCTGTCTCCTACAGCCAAGGCCAGAGATTTGGCTTTGAGTCTGCCTGGCAGGCTTTGGCCTGGCAAATGTCTCCTGGGGATCCCAGAGCCATCATCCTGGCGATGGAACAGGGCCACGTCTTCATTTTGTCCCTCTTTGTCTGTTTCTGGCCCACGTCCGGGTGTGTGTGCGTAGTGCCATTTCTGCAGCTGAGCAGAGGGGTCCTTGTGCGAGTGCTTGGGGAGAGCATGACCTTGGGTGGGGGCTGAGCCAAGGCTTGCATCTCCCTGTGGGGTGGGGCAGGGCAGGGGCTGGTGCAGCCCCAGGGCTGGCTGAGTGGGTGCTCACCCCAGAGCAGAGGGGTCGACGGGGCAGAGCAGGGAGCCCGTGTTGCTCTTCTCCACCCTTACTGTGAGAAGCCCACGGGAGAAGAGCGTTCCCAGAGTGAGATTCCACGGAGGTGGGTAATGCACATGGGCACTCTAACCACAACCCCCGTCCCCATGAGAAATCCCCTCTTCTACTGGGCTCAGGCTCCAGCTCTGCATGTCCCACAGGGGGAGATGGGCCAGGACTGGGCAGGAAGGGGGATGTCTCGGTGCAGGGGCTGCAAGCAGGGAGGCTCCAACTCCCAGGGCCAGAGGTGGTGTTTGAGCCCCAGCTCCTCCCAGAGCCCCCATGGTCACCCCACCCCTGCCCTGCCACCCTGGGGATGTGCTTGTGATAGCACGGGTGTCCCCTGGCAGAGAGCAGCGCACGTGCGGCCAGAGCCAGGCAGAGCAGGGCTGCGTCCCCAGGAAGGGCCAGGCAGAGCAGGGCAGACCCTGAGCAGGACCAGTGCAGCCCAGCTCTCCTGCAGCGCAGCCAAGGGCTGGACACGGCCCCAAGTCCTGCGCTCCCCGCAGCCATGCAAGTCCCAGAGCCCAGGCTTGTGCAGGGCCCCTGAGCAGCTCCAAGGGGAGAGCCTGGGAGCACTGAGGGGAAGAGCAAGAGCTGGCCCTTGGCCACACTGTGCTGTGGCCCTGAGGTGTAAATGTCAGCCTCTTCCACAGCTCGGTGGGTGCAGAGCTTCAGGACAGAAGAGGCTGGTGCAGGACCAGGTGCCTGCAGAGCAGGTGCTCCAGCAAGGAGGTGTGTGCCCCAGAGCAAGAGCCCCTCTGCGCCCTCGGGTCCCCCTGCCCTGGCTCACGCAGCCCTGCTGGGACTGAGCCCTGAGGCCAGTGGGACAGAGAAAGGAAAGAGAAAAAGGCAAAGTAAAAAAAAGGGGAGCATAACAACTGCAGTGTAAGGAAGGAAAACTAAAGCCAGGAAAAATTCTGCTCTCAGAACCTGCAAGTCTAGACACAGACTCCCAGACTCTTTTGCATATTGCTTTAGATAGATAGGAATATAGATATACATAACAGCCACAGATATAGATGCATTTGGTGACTCTTTCCCCCATTCCAGGACATCTCTCCGAGTAGCTCAGGTGTCAGCTCAATGAGGGAAAGGAAATGAGCCAGGGCGAAAGAGGAGGGTGTTTCTGTGTGTTTGGCCTCAGTTCCACTGCCTGTCAGTGTGTGGCAAGGGCAACCCATCAGGAAGAGCCAGCAGGGTGCGGAGAGCCCCCGGATGGAGGAGGGAACGCAGTTTGGGTGCCAGATGCTGCACAGCCGTGGAACCCTTTTCCCTGCTCAAGTCCTGTGTGAGAGGTTGCTTGCCTGTGGGCACCAGGGTGCAGCTGGTTAAAAACCTGGCCTAGGAACAGGCTCAGCTCCCATTGGCGCCCGCTTTAGGAACAGACATGAAATCTTCTCACCGTGGACATGTGCCCCTGTGAACATCCTTGGGGCTGGGCCTGTGCCAAGGCTGAGGGCTGAACCATGACTTTGGGCTGGAGCCTGCATGGTGTTGTGATCCCTTCTCCAGCCCACTGCCCTCTCCCTCCTCTGCCTCCTGCACTGCTCAAGGAAACGTCCTCTCTCATCATTGCCTGCTCCCATCCCCTGCACCCTGCACGCAGATATTCCCCTGCACTGACCCAAACTGGTGGCCCAGGTGAGGCAGCTCCTTCTTGTGTCCCTGCAGCCCAGAAGCGGGAGGGCAGAGGGGTGGGGGTGGATGGGAGGCAGGAGGAGGGGGGGGGTCCCCGCGCTGCCCAGGGCCCTGCTGCCTCACAGCCCCTGCCGGGAAGGAGCCAGCTCTGGGCTGTGCCAGGAGTGCTCGGGGCTCTGTGAGTACCATGGCAGCCAGGAGCAGCCCCCAGGAAGGGGAGAGCCTGTGGAGGTGGAGGAGGGGAAATCCCAGGCCCTGCACCCGAGCAAGCTGCTCTGTGCCATGCACTGGGGCAGCAGGAAGCAGAGCTCCCTCCCAGCCACTCTGGGGAGGTGATCCCCAGGCAATGAGCCCCTCCCTCTGGGGCTGGCTGGGGTGTTCAGGGCCCTGCTCTCACCTCTGGCTCCCGCCTGTGCGACTACAGCCCAGGGCTAAACCTGTCACTGCACTTCTGCGGTGGTCTCTGTGCCTTGGGACCAGGGTGGCCCAGGCAGAGCCCCCGGGAAAGGAGCAAGCAGGGCCACTCCTAGGCTGTGGACGCTGGCCCTCCCTTCCCAGAGGGGCGTTACGGGACCCTACAGAGAGACCCATTTTGGCTGGAAACTGTGTGTGTGGTTTCCAGGATGGAAATGTCTCCGCCAGCAGGAATACTCTCCAGCTGGGCTGGTCACCAGTATCCCACTCCAGGGACCACGGACACTTGCAGGTGCCCAGCCTGTCCCCGAGCCTGCTGCTCCTGAGACGTGCCCCTTCCCCACTGCCGGGTCTTGGTGCTTTGCTCTCCCTGATCAGCCTCAGGGAGACACCCTGACCCCTGGGAAGGGAAGCACCACATCTGGCTCAAAACCCCAAAGGCTTTCATAAGAACAAATAGCAACGAGCAGTGTAAAAGTAGAGAATTAAAAATAGAGGGAACACAGAGCTCTTTCTGCTACCGCTGTGAGAAGGGAGACTGGTCTCTGGCACTGCAGACGGGCCCTGCAGATGCCCCCAGCAGGGGAGAGGGGTTTTGGAAGGGTCCATCGCCAGGGGGTGCTGCATGCTTTGTGGGTGTTGGTGCTGCACCTGGCTGTGGGCATGACAGGAGGAGCCATGGGGGACCCCAGAGGAGGAGACACCGAGGAACTTGTGGGGGGACCCAGAGGAAGCATCGTGCACCTCGCCAAGGACCCCATGCCCCAGAAGAGCTGTGGGGGACCCCTACGTCCTAGAGGAGGAGGAAGAGGAGGCACCGGTCTGGAGGCAACACTGCTGGAGACATCCAGAGCCCTGTATGGATTGTGGGTGTCTGGGGAGATGCTGGAGGTGCTGGGCATGGGACGCAGCGCCACATGCAGGATTGGGGAGCCCTGTGGCTCAGGGGCAACTGTATGGGGGAGGGGGGGGAGCAGGGCTTGAGGAGGCTCTGTGGGGATTCAGACCGGCCATTCTTGGGGTACTAAGGAGCGCCAAAAGGTGCACAGAGGGACCTGGGGCGTACCGAAAGGGGCACAGATGTGCCCTGATGGGACTGCAGGGCGACTCACATGCCTTCAGATGCCCCAGAGGTGGTGGTGAGTGCAGCAGCTTGCTTGCTTTGCCTTTGGGTTTGCCGCAGGGCCCCACAAGCACGCACACTCCCATGCCCTCCGTCCCCTCCTGCTCTCCAGCTGTATCCGCCTGCTCTCCATGGCATCTGTGCTCCTCCTCCCACACTCACCCTGCAGCCCTCACCAGCCCCATCTGCCCCAGCCTTCCAGGTGAGCACAAGACAAAGCTTTTTAATACGGGCATGGGCAAACACAGGAACAGGACTTCCCAGGCAGACTGTGGTGTCTTCATCCTTGTGCAAGCCCAGTGGGACGTGGCCCGGAGGCACCTGCTCTGCTGAATGTGCTCTGCACAGGGGGCGGGCTGGCAATTGGGGGACGCCGAATTATGGGATGCTCAGTCCGCGCCGGCCCCTGGGCCTGGGTGCCACCGCTGCCAGGCTCTCCGCAGACGGGCGCGCAGGGCTTGGAAGGGGAAGCCTGGTGGCGGTGCTTTCCTGGGCGCTCGGAGGACGAAGACTGTGGATATTGCCAGGCAGCGGACTGTGGGGCTGCTGTCCTTGTCCAAGCGCTGAAGGACTGAGATGGGAGGAAAGAGAGCAGCGATCAAGCCCTGTATCAGCAGAGACCCCAGGCCCCTCCTCAAGAGAGGGCCAAGAGAGAGCAGGGCACAAGGGGATCTGTCTGTGCTCAGTGATCCCCCAGATGCCCCCCAGATTCCCTTCAGGAAAGGTATGCAAGAGCCCTCCGGCCTGGCGCAGGCCATGGGTGCCCTCTGCATAGTCAAAAACACCGGCCCTCAAATACGCCGGACATTCCCTCCGTCTCCAGCCCCGGCCTCCTCCCGCCAGCCCCGGCCGACCCCGCGTGCCCTACGCACGGCTGCACATCTCCTCCAGCTCCTCTTCGCGCCAGTCCAGGAGCTGAGCAGCAAGCCCTAGGCACACACAGCCCATCACAAGGTGAGACCCAGCCAGGGGAGAGGGATTTGGGGCTGGGGAGAGAGACGTGGGCAGTGGGGAGACGGACCTGGGCACTGGGAGAGGAACCTAGCGCTGGGGAGAGAGACGTGGGCAGTGGGGAGATGGACCTGGGCACTGGGACAGGAACCTAGCGCTTGGGAGAGGGACTCAGGGGCAGTGGGGAGACGGATCTAGAGAGTGGGAAGAGGGTCCCACATGTTGGGGAGAAGGATCCAAGCATTAAGGAGTGGGTCCTGGGGGGTTGGGGAGGGGGAGCCAGGGGCTGGGGAGAGGGAGCCAGGGGCTGGGGAGAGGGACATGGGGCCTGAGGAGAAGGACCTTGGGGCTGGGGAGAGGGTTGTGGGTGTCCGGAGGGGTCTCACCGATGAAGCGCACAGCCTGCTCGCGCAGAGTGGCCCGGGGGTCCTCCAGGTACCGGCAGCTGCAGCTGACATACTCGCTGGCTATTGGCCCAGCCTTCCGCAGCTGCAGAGACCCCCCAGTACAGGTGTTGGCACTGCCAGGCCTGTCCCCCTCCCTGGGACACCCGCCCCCCTCTCTAGGACAGGCGTTGGCAACTTTGGGCCCATCCCCCCTCCCAGGACAGGCGCGGGCACAACCGGGACAGGGGCTAACACAGCTGGGACACGTGCTGTCACTGCTGGAAAAGGTGTTGGCACAGAAGGGACAGTGGCTGGCACCAGCAGCACTGCCAGGAGAGGTGCTGGCACCTCCAGGACATTCCCAGCGGGTACAGCTGGGAGAGAGGCTGGCTCCACCAGGAAAGATGCTGGCACGGGGGCTGGCTCCACCAGGAGAGGTGCTGGCACCGTTGGGACGGGGGCCAGCACCACCAGGTCAGGCCTGCCACTGCTTGGGCCTCCTCACCAGGCATTCGCCGATGTGCCAGGTCTGCACCGTCTTGGCCAGCTTCCGGAGCTGCTTCCAGCTGAGGAGCTTTGCGGCCTCCACGAGGGCTGTCTGGGCAGCCTGGGGAGGAGTGGGGAGATGGGCGATGGCACCGTGGCCAGGCCGGAGCCACCCCATGGCCACTGCCTGGGGTGCCTACCACGGTGGCCTCATGGCCCGCCACGGTGCCCTGTACCTGTGCCACACCGAGGTGTGGGTCACTCAGATGGAAGAAGAGGGGCAGCAGCCCCTGGCGTGCCAGCTGCTTCATCTGCTGCCTCTCGCTGCCTACTGTCCGGCCCAGCAGCTCCCCAAAGAGCCGCATGGCCAGTTCCCGCACCGTGCTGACCTCCTGCGGGGGCAAGCACAGCAACCTCAGCCGCGGTGGGCGGGGGGAGAACCACAAAGGGCCTCCTACCAGCTCCCCACCACCATCCTCACGTTGGGAAAGAGGGGCAGGAGGTCGTGGGCCAGCTGCACAGCCAGGGGGCTGATTTGCCGCGGCTCGGCATGGTGCAGCACGTTGCGCAGCACGGCCAGGGCCTTGGCGTCCATCTCCCCATCGGCATCCTGCAGCCGCTCCACCACATCTGGGATCACCTTCAGCATCTTCCTTGCCTGCAGGGAGACATGCAGCATTTTCCTCATTCCACTGGTGGCAGAAGTGCTCGGGACACAGGCACCGGCGGCGAGAGCTCACTCACTGTGGAGGGTCTTCCAGAGAGGGTGAGGAGGCCACGGAGTGCCAGCCAGCGCATGACCTGGCGCTCATTGCCCAGCCGCACCTGGCAGAGGCTCAGCGCCACCTCATCGGCCAGCACACACAGATCGGGACACCGCAGCAGCTGCAACGGCAAAGGGCCGGGGTGGCACAGGGACTCATGGCCACCCCCAGGACTAGGACCCCAGTGCGTGATATGGCATCCCTGCTGCCACCTCCCACTTGGCCCAGCCCCAGCCCCAGCCCCAGCAGCAGCGCTGCATCCCCAGCCCCACGCCCTACCCCTTGTCCTCATCCTCATCCTCACCCCCCGGCCCTAGCCCCGGCCCCACGTCCCCAGCCTGGGCCACAGCCCCTCTTCTCCAGCCCCATCTGAATCCCCTCAGCCATGACCCCCACCCCACCCCCCGTCCCTATCCCCACATCCTACCTCGATGAGGAAGGCCATAGAGGGGATCTCCAGGCACTTGTCCTTGTCCCTCAGGGCCAGGCTGAGGTTCAGGAAGATCTTGGCACGCTCCTCCAGAGGGTTCCCCTGCATCTGCCTGGCAATGGACAGGAGAGGCAGCATGGCAGCCAAGACAGATGGGCAAACTGCACCAGGAGCCCGTGGGGCCGCCAGAGTGGGATGAGGGGCCAGGGAGGGCAGGGGGCTCACCTGGCCAGCAAGGCAACCCCTGTCAGGTGGGTCCCGGGCCGACTGATCATCTCCCAGCCGCCCTGCCCTTCCATGGCAGTGACCTGCTCCCCGTAGCCAGTGCAGCACAGCAGGGCCTGCATGGCTTGCACGGCCACCCTGCCCGGGGAAAAGAGCACTGGTTTATCACTCCGTACTCTGGCATGGGCAGCAGGGGACGGGCCTGGGGGACTGGGTACCTGACAGGCCTGGGAGGCATGAGTTTGCCCTCGTGGTTGAAGGCAGGGATGTCCTCTTGCGCCTCGATGAGGGCAAAGGACAGCTGGAAGAGGAGGGCCAGGAAGAGGCGGGGGAAGAGCGCCTTCACCTCCTGTTTGCAAGTGTGCTGCAGGAGGATGATGTTCAGTGCCCGGGTCACCTGCAAAAAAAAGTCAATGACAGCCCTTGCTAGTACCACAGCTACATGCACGACGAGGCCTCCCTCTGGGGCAACTCACAGTCAGCGGGAGGATGCGGGTGAGGTCCTGCGCGGTGGTGCCTGGCTTGCAGAGGGGCCGGTGCTGCAGCATGCAGAGCAGCTCCTGCAGCACCCTCTCAGCTGCCAGCGACTGGGAGACCATCAGCACCCACATGGCCACGGCAACACTGTGAACCCGAGCCAGAAAGGCTTGGCTCAGCATCCCACGATCCCGCTCACCCGTTCCGGGGCTGGCCGACCCGGTGGCTCTACGAGGCCTGGAGGGAGCCCAGCTCCAGCCCTGGGGCTGCTGCACTCAGGCTGGCAACGTGGCAGGCGTACCTGTCACAGGCTGGGGAGCAGCTCAGCAGGCCAGTGACCACTTCACTCGGGTAGCGGCATGCCAGGTGGAGAAGGAAGGGCTTGAGGATGTCCTGGGCTGCGGCCTCACGGATGCACGGCAGGTTCTCATAGATATGCACCACAGCCAGCTGCACCTGCAAGGGACACGGGTTGGCAGCAGCTTGCTGCCACAGGGAAACTGCTGCCAGATTCACGCTCTGCTTGAGAGCCCTGGGTTTGAGGACCATTGCCAGCGGGCTGGAGGCTTACGTGCTCTGGCTTGGCGGCGCAGTATCCCATCATATCCTCGAGCATACGGGTTGCCGCTGCGGTGTCATAGGCACTCGTGCTTTTCATGCCCTCGAGGGCCACGAGGACCGCATCTGTCTGCGAGGCCTCCTGCGAGGCCTCCGTGGAGCAGCTGCGGGGTCCGTCCTCCTTCTTGACCCAGGCCTCCATGGGGCGGCTGGGGGGACGGTCCTCATCCCCAGCCCATACCGCCGTGGGGCAGCGAGGGGGTCTCTGCACCATGCTGGGGCCGGGGCCCAGGCGAGACACAAAGACACAGTGGGGAAGGCGAGGTCCTTCACGGGGCCGTGGGGCCACGCCGGGGGGTGGCTGAGGGAGCTCCCTGGGGAGATCCCAGCCGTCTCCTCCCCACGCACTGAGGTGACACCGTGGGGCACCAGGTGACACCGTGGAGACCATGGGGGTCACAATGGGGGGGGTGGCAGGAGTCACAAAGGGCCCCGACATCACCCTTGGCTGGTCTCTGCTGCAGCTCCCGGCAGCAATGTGTCCCCAGGGGCTGGCTGGGGGGTGGGTTGGCGGCGGGGGCGGGCGCTGCTCGTTCGCTAATCACACAAGTGTCCCCTGTGAAGGGCCACCTCTGAGCCGCAGGTTGCCGTGTGGTTCTGAAAAGGGGAGGTTGGTGAGGGGTCCCCAGGTCCCCAGGGGCAGCCAGGGGGCTGGGGCACCTGAGGGCAGCTGGGGCAGGGGCAGCCATGGGGCAAACTGGCGGGGGGAGGAGGCCTAGGTGACCCTGACCCAGGGCAAGCAGGTGCCCCCCGTTGCTGCCCTAAAGCTCCCACTGACACCCCAAATAGCTCCAAACCATTCCCAAACCTTCCTAAAAGCCTCAAATACCCCCAGACTGCTCAAGTGCCCCCCCCAAGACCCAGAAAGACACACTGAAACCTGCCACAGAGGCTCCAAAATGCCTTCAGACTTTGCTTCCGAGGGCCAAAATCCGCCCAATAGCCCACACTGCTGCCTAAACACCCCCAAAACTTCCACAGGGCCCCCAGACATGCAAATCCTGCCCCGGGGCTGGTACTGGCAGCAGACAGGAGGGCTCCCCGCCACCTACTTCCCTCCAGGTCTTGCTGCCCTGAGAGGGAGACCACGATTGAGGGTTCCCCCCTTTCCCTAGCACTGGCAATTCCCCTCCATCCTTCCCTCCTCTTTTGCCCTTCTGCCCCTCTGCATGCCCCGTACCTCTCCATGCCTGCCCACCTCTCCGTCTGTCCCTGCCTCCAGCTACCACACTGCTCTTCCCCCATCTGTCTGCCTCTGTCTGCCTCTCCATGCCCCTCTTTCCTCTTTTCTCTCTCTCTGTCCAACTCCCCCCTCCATCTTTTCTCTCTCTCTATTCCTCTGTCCACCTCTACATCCCTCTTCTCTTCTCTTCTGCTCCCCATTCTCTGTGCGGTCCTGCATCCTTCCCTCAGCTCCCCCTCTCCCTCTTTTTCTCTGGGCCTCCATCCTTCTCTTTCTTTCCCCATCCCTCCTCCCAGCTCTCTCTCCCTCTCCCTCTGTCCAGCTCTGGCAGGCCCTGGCACCATGGGGCACACACCCACCTCGGCTGGGATGGAGGAAGAGTCTGGGCAGGGTGAGTGGGGCCTTCAGCACTCACAAGGATATACCCTGTCTCTTCCTTTCTCTTCCTCTTGTAAAGCAGAGGAGCGGAGGTTGAACCTCGAGTATCATTACATGAAGAGCACACAACCAGCCTGCGCCTGTAGCCAAGCAGTACTTGAGATGCCCTACTCCAAGGCACTATTTCCCGTGAGATATTTACCTGGCAATTTAAAACGTTCAGCAGGACTACAAGTACATTTTTGGAAAGAGGGTCTCAAGTGAAAACATTTAAAATAAAGTTTGTTTCTTAGGATAATTCTGAACACAAATGTGAAGAACCACTTATGATTGGTTTGAATGTTATTGTTTTGATAATAGATTTTCCAGTGTTAATGGTTAGCATTGTTTTGGCGATGGTTGGTGTTTTGATGATGGTAAATTGCATCCGATGGTAGGTATAGTCCGAGCACTGAAGGCTTCTCTCAGTAAGCTCTGCATCTGAAAGACCAAAAGGAAGCAATGTCATTCCCTGTCATGATATGCAGCATAAAACTATCTGGCTGAGGGTTTGATTTCTAAGCAGCAAAGGCTTGAACCTCCAAGCACCTTGATCTGCTCGGTGTCTGCAGGGATGAACTGACTCGAGAGGAAGGCTTCCAAAAGCCTTCCCCTCACTGAAAACTGACTGCATTCCGGTCAGTGCACTGCACTGAGGATTACGGTAAAACTAGCTGCTTTGATAGCAGCACATGGTAGACCTTAGCTAAGTGAAATTTGGTGGAAGTTTTGCCTAGAGGCTAAACGTGATGGCACCCTTGTTTTACCAGTGATTTTGCAGTCCAGCTGAAAAGAGGGGGAGACATGAGAAACACCTAGTTAAGAATCATGGGGAAATGGTTGATTATGCTGTAATCCTTGCTAATTTGTAACCCTTCTCTTGATATTTATCTTTGGCCTTCTTCTCCTTCTTGACTTTCTTGTCTTTTTTTCATTTCTGATGACCTGAAAGCTCTTTGTCCCTCTTTCTGTGAGTTTTTCCCCTATTTGGCCAGATTTGTTTTCTTTTGCTGGGAGAGGACGGAGCTGTCCATCCAAGCAAAGTGTTTGTCTTACCGGCTTTGAGCATGAGCTTGAAAACGCTTGTCTGTAGGGACGCTGACTGCAGGACAGTCACTGCTCCAGAAGACTCCTTCCAGCCTGGTTTTGATCCAGGAGCAGGGAGAGTCTTGGACGAGGATGGGATTTGAGCCCATGTGCACAGCGTAGAATAGATTAGCAGTGCATCACGGTAACGTCTTGGCCACCTCTTTGCCAACAACTTTGTTGTTGTCAGTTTGTGCCTTTCAGCTTTGGATAAAACAAATCCAGCTAGGCTGTGTTCTTTGGGACTTGTGGTTTTGTTTTGGAGCATCAGGGCCGACCCTGCAGGGGTGGCTTCTCGACCGCAGGGGGAAGTCTGAACGACGTGTCCTGTGTTCTTGTAGGCAAGCACTGCATCACACAGACCCACGCGCTCTCGTCTGGTGTGGGGATGGGAATTTCCCCTTTTCCTCCTGGGTTTCCCAGATCAGTTTGTGCGAGTGGAAAAGAGCATTCCCTGGTGAGCAGGGCAGGCGCGGGAAGGCTCCCAGCACATCAAGGGGCTGGTGAAGACACGGCCACGAGATGCTTTTGGGAAAGCATTTGGGATTCATTTGTGACTGCTCATGCTTCCCTTCCTTCTCCTCTTTGGAGGATGACACAGGGCAGAATGGCATGCCTTCACTAAAGCCTGATTTGTTATGCTTTGGCTGTAATAAAGCGTGTGCCTTGTGCTTGGTGCTGATCCCTGTCCTGTTGATCCTCCTCCCCGTTCCCTCCCAGTGTAACACCCCTGAGCATGACCCATCTCTGCACACCCAGAGGTGTGAGCAGGAAGGGCAGTGGCAGCAGCCCCACGAGCGATGACCCCTCTTTTGTCACAGCCTCCCCAGTTGAGGAGACAGGTCCTTCCTTGTGTAATTGCCCAGCTGGAGTCACCCTGACGCTGTCTCCTGGGTGTCACCCTGGAAGGACAGGCACAGTGAGAGAAGCACAGGGTTTCCGCCGCTTTGTCCGTCATAGCTCATGGTGATTGTGAGCAAAGCCCAGGGTGCTGGGCAGCATAGTCCCCCTGGCCCGCTGCCAAGAGGACTCTGTTCCTGGGTGCACTGGAACCACCAACCTTACAGTTAACAGCCGAACACACTCCCTGCAATCCCAGCTTCCCCCAACCCAGCCTGCGGGCCAGCAGGAGGGTGTGAATGCTGCTTTCTGCTGAGGCTCCCAGGGCACCGGGGGACAACAGGGCTGTGCTTGGCAAGGACATGTCATGGGACGAGAGTCTGTCCCAGCCCTTGGCAGGCTCCGAGGGGATGTAGCTCAGTGGAAGAGCGCCTGCTCCGCATGCAGGAGGTCCTGGGCTCAATCCCCAGCATCTCCAGGGGTGCTTTTGTCCTAAATCTCCATCCCCCCGCAGGGGTGAGGGATGGGGAATGGAGGCATCGCGCCTCTCCACAAATGGTGGGCTCACCCTCTCATGGGATGTCCTACGGCATGTGCAGCTCCCCAGGTAGGAAGTGACCAACCGGCTCACTATCTGAAATGACATCCCTGGGCAAGGGAAGAGGGAGTTAACACTGACACTGCTGGGATATGGTTTTATATGTTGCTACTTTTGCAACAACTTGCTTAGCCAGCAACAGGGAAACAGGCAGGAGCTGCTAGGTCACTGAGTGCATCAAAAAGCCCTCTCAGGAGAGATCACAGCCCTGCGGGACAGGAGGGGCGGCATGTATGAAGGCAACAGGACTGGATGCTGGCTGAGAGGTGTTTTTTAGCTGCAGCAGCAGGATAGGCCTGGACAGGCAGGCAGGCAGGTAGGTGCTGTGAAGGCATCAGGTGCACCTGACCACAGGAGGTGGGAGCTCAGCAGGAGGGAGAGGGGAGGCAGGTGGAGGTGGCCCCTGGGACATTGCTGATGAATCACTTGTGTCCCAGCAGCACCTGGCCAGCAGCAGGTGAGCAGGCACTGGGGTCACCACAGGCAGTGGGAGCTGATTCAGCAGCTGGGGAGGTGGGAGCTGGAGCAGGAGAGGGAGAGGCAGGCAAAAGCACAATGGTGGTGTGTTGCTTGTGAGGACGCGTCCATTACGCTCACCCAAGTGGCCAGCAGTGGGCAGGCAGGCATTGTGAGGTCATCGATGGCATCACAGAGGCTGCCCGCCTCTTGGGAGGAGGCGAGAGGGAGGGACAGGTGAAGGTGACAGGTGACATTGGTGGGTTTGATTGTGAGGTTTCCCCTTTCGCAGCAGCTGATTGGTCAGCAGCAGGTGGGCAGGTATGTGAGCGCCTCAGAGACTTCATGAGGTGGAC